>NC_080424.1:54554891-54637391 GCF_029873635.1 Malania oleifera | reverse complement strand
CTAATCAAATTGATAATAAGGTTAATGAACTACCTAGAGAATGGAAGTACATAAATAATCATCTCATTGATCAAATAATAGGTGAACCATTACGTGGAGTAGCCACTCGATCCTCACTTAGGAATATGAATAGTCATTTTTCCTTTCTATCTCAAGAAGAACCTAAGAATGTGAGTGAAGCAATTGAGGATGAATCGTAGGTGTTATCCATGCAAGAAGAGTTAAACCAGTTTGAGAGAAACAAAGTATGGACATTAGTTCCTAGAACCGAGAATAAGACAATTAGTGGAACAAAATGGATATACAAGAACAAGAAAGATGAACATGGGATAGTTGTTAGAAATAAGGCAAGACTAGTAGCTCAGGGATATAACCATGAAGGAGGAATAGATTTTGAAGAAACCTTTGCACCTGTAGCTAGAATGGAAGCCATTCGAATGCTTTTAGCCTATGCTGCTTTTAAGGATTTCAAGCTATATCAAATGGATGTCAAAAGCACATTTTTAAATGGCTATATAAGTGAAGAGGTATATGTAGAACAACCCCTAGGCTTTGAAAACTATAAGAATCTTGATCACGTTTATAGACTAACAAAGGCCTTGTACGGTTTAAAGCAAGCTCCTAGAGCTTGGTGTGAGAGACTAAGTGGCCTTCTACTAGACAATGGATTTATCAAAGGAAGGATAGACACAACACTCTTTATAAAGTCTAAGAAAGATGACATGCTCCTAGTTCAAGTATATGTAGATGACATCATATTTGAAGCTACAAATAAAGACTTGTGTAATGAGTTTGCTAGTACTATGCAAAATGAATTTGAGATGAACATGATGGGTGAACTAATTTTCTTCCTAGGACTTCAAATCAAACAAGAGAAACATGGAATCTTTATAAATCGATCGAAGTACATTAGAGATCTACTCAAAAAGTTTACTATGGAAGATGGAAAAATACTAAGAACACCTATGAGCGCTTCTTTGAATTATACAAAGATGAACAAGGTATACCAGTAGATGTAAAGCTTTATCGTGGAATGATTGGTAGCTTACTTTATCTGACTGTCAGTAGACCTAACATAATGTTTAGTGTATGTTTGTGCGTAAGATTTCAGGCTACACCAAAAGAGTCACATTTGTTAGTTGTCAAATGAATACTTAGATACCTGATAGGAACTGTGGAACTTGGATTATGGTATCCTAAGTATACATCTTTTGAGATTATCAGCTATTCAGATGCTGATTTTACTGGTAGCAAAGTGGATAGGAAGAGCACTAGTGGTACATGTCATTTCTTAGGACATTCGTTAGTCTCTTGGTTTTCCAAGAAGCAGAATTCAGTAGCTCCTTCCACAGTTGAGGTAGAATACATAGTGGCAGGAAGTTGTTGTGCTCAAACACTATATATGAAGGAACAACTGACATATTTTGGATTAAGCTATGACACAATTCCTATAAGATGTGACAATACGAGTGCAATAAATTTCTAAAAGAATCCCATATTACATTCACGAACTAAACATATAGAAATAAGACATCATTTTCTTCTTGATCATGCGCAAAAAGGAGATGTGACACTTGAGTTTGTATGCACAGATGAACAATGGGCAGACATATTCACGAAACCACTTGCGGAGGATAGGTTTATCCAAATTAGGCAAGAATTAGGTCTGATGCATAGTCGAAAGGTTGCCTAGAATTATATTAGATGACACAATTCAGGGGGGGCAATGTCACTTAATATTCACAATTTGTTAAAAAAAAAAATTCACTTTCAACTCATTTGTCCTCATTTGGTATCACATTTGTTAACATTTGGTATTAAACTCATATCATGATAAGAGGTTATTAACTTACACATGTTAATCATCATATAATCTTTGAAATCTGCCACACTGTGTATGTTCACATTGCAAATTTACATTCAACAACACAACTTTCACTATTAGCAAGGGGGAGAAGTAAATTGAAGTAACATAGGGAGACACAGTTCACAATACAATTGTTAAAATATGATGGTTGAACAAGTTTAAAACTTTAAGATTTAAAAAGGGAGAAGAACATAAGGTTATGTCCACTCATGTATTATTATACACCTTTTTGTTGATGTCAAAAGGGGGACAAGAATCAGGCTAGCAAAAATGGGCAAAAATGGTTACATATTTAAATGTGTAGGAGAAGAATCAAGCTAGCAAGAATGGACAAAAATGGTTGGCAAATCTAAATGTGTATGAGCATGAGCATATTTCATTTGGCATGAGCATATTTCATTTGCTGTATTTGTGCATTATTTAAGGGGGAGCCTTGTTAGGCGTAACCCACTCTATATTTTTTTGCTCGTGTATTTGTCATCATAAAAAAGGGCGAGATTGTTGACTCTATGAGTCCAATCATGTTTTGATAATGACAAATTAGTTGGTATTTGATCTGTGCATTGAGATTGTGAACAAGATCAATATTTAGCATGCATGGAAGGATAACAACTCATGGAAGCCATGAAGATTAAAGCATACATAACTTGGCACAATCCATGGACCTAAAAGAGTAGAAGAATGAAGATACAAGTGGCAAGTTCAAGATCGTCATGGGAATGAGTATTTAGAATTGAATGTATTTACATATTTCACATTATGATTTTGAGGCTTAAATTATACCCTAGACCAACCTTAGGACTCATGCCTCTTATGGACATCTTTAAAGGGATATTTATGGATTTAGAGATATTTTTGAAACCTCAGAAAATATTTTATAAAAGAGCGAAGAAAGAGAGCAAAGAAGATTTTTGAAACTAAAAAGAAAAAATCTAGGAAATGAACAGTTTAGAAGACTGAACTCCTCGTTCAGTTGTCTGAAGATTTAACTTCAAAAGACCGAAGTTAAGCTCAGTTGTCTGAACAATTTCTTTAGAAGACCGAAGATTAAGTTCAGTCGTATGAAGAATTAATGGTGAAACACAGAACCTGGTAGAAGCACTTTAGAAGACTGAACTCAGACTTCAGTCGTTTGAACCCGACACTTCAGAAGACTGAACCCTAACTTCAGTCATCTGACCCTGTGTCTAGGTTAATTTTTTCGAAGTTGTAAGGAACTTCTGTCATCTGAGCCTTAACCCTCAGTCATCTAAACTTACAAGAAGATTTAAAATTTTGATTTTTAATGAGAGAATACGCGAGTTATTTTTTGATCCAACGGTTAAGATTCATTATAGGGCTAGGTTACCTATATAATCAACATCTAAACCCTAGTGCTCGAGGAGAGAAAGAAGAGAAATAATTTTTAGCATACGATTGAGCATATTGTACGATTAGCACAACTTGGGAGAACACATTGCTGAAACTTTTGATTGGGATTTTAAAGTTTACACTTCAAATATGAGTTAAGGCTACATTGACCTTCAAAAGACATTCTTGTGATTTTTGTGCATTCAACTTGGTATTGAGGTTTGGTAAATCGGTTTGTTTGTTACTACCTTTTGTCAAAGTGTTTTTCATCTCAAAATATATTATTGCATATTATTTAAGAGATTGATCTTGAGTGTATTCATATACGTATAGTTTGTTTTGACAAGATCACTACTTGAGAAAAGTTTAGGCATTGGTTAAATATCTTTGATTCAAGTGTATTCATTTAAAGATTCAATATTTTCGATATTACAAAATCACTTGATTAAATATCCATAGGATTCATAATTATATATACTATTGCGGGATATTTTCTGTAAAATAGTATATATATATATATATATATATATATTAGCATATTACAAAGATCATATTGTGGTTGAATATTTGGAAGAAAGCTTGTTGATTTTGATTGTTATAATATTCAAGACAAATCTTTTGATAAGTTCACATTTGATATTCGTGCATTTAGCAAGTTGAACTAGAATCCTAATTTTTCCAAAGCTTTTACTTTATATCATTACTTAGGAGATTTGATAAAAGAGAAATTGGTTGAAGCATATCATTCATACAACGATTGTATCGTTACATACATACTGAGCTTCAAGTTTCATCATATGGATATGTGTTAGGTTTCAATTGTACTCACTAGCTTTGTTAGAAGCGAATCTTGAGTTGTTTTGAAAATTTAACATTATATATTGTAATCACTGTTCGTGTTGTGAACTGGGTGAGGAGGAAGTTGTGCCTCTTGTAAGCAATGGATGTAAGGGAAGCTTCGTCCCGATTAAAGGAGCAGGGATTTAGTGGAATCCTTGAGTGGGTTGCTCAAGGCGAGGACGTAGGCTGGGTTGGCTAAACCTCATAAAATCTATGTTTGCCTTCTCTCTTCCTTTACTCTTTTTATTTTCCGCACCGCATTTCATTACTTATATTGCATGTGTGTATGTTTGAATAACCCTGCACGCACTTGATTATTAGTTGGGTAAAATAGAATTTATTGAGATAATAATTTGATTTAGCTTCAAACCTGTGCAGTTTATTAAATTTAGAAATAGGGATTAAGTGGAAAATAATCTGAAAGTTTTTGAAAATACCTAATTCACCCCCCCTTTTGCGATTACACCTAAATTAACAAAATCTAACGTCGGTCGATTGTAAGCCCTAATTTTTTACCTTAATTTATATTAAAACCTTTGTAAGATTTTATCTTTTTATGAAAAGGTTTTGTATGAAGTGTTGGTGCCTTAAGGTCAGTCTACGGTCATCTGAGCATTCAATCCATATCATGCAGATGTATGAAAACCAAATGCAATTACAATTCAAATAAAAAAATGTCTTCTTTCTTCTTTGCTATTCTCTTCATGGAATACGCCAATATGATATGAGCTTTAAGTCCTTTCTAGCTTCCATAGTCCTTTTCTGTGTATGCATTCTAAATTGTAAACATGTTCAAAACACTAGGCACACACATAAGACTCTTGTGTTTGTCAACATCAAAAAAAAGATCGGACTCAAAAAGCCAATGATCTCCCCCTTTTTGATGATGACAAACACATAAGAGTAAAATGAGTTAAACTGAAAAAGGCTCCCCCTAACAATATGCATAATAAACAAATAAAACAATACAACTCAAGCATATTCATGAAAGAAGACAACACAAATGGTCATGCATTTAATTTTTGCATTAAGGCATAGGCTCAAATATTTGCCGCTATGTTTTTACTCCAAAAACAATTTCCTTTCGGTCATTATCATTTTGCTCATGAACATTCTCCCCCTTTTGTCATCAAGGAAAGCGCTAAGTTAAGTAGAAAATATTTTGAGTATTTAAACAGAATTAGCAAAGAGAACTCCCCCTTTTTGAAAACTCTCCCATTTTTTATATAATAGTTTGGCATAAAAAATTAATAACTCGTTGAAAAATATAACAATTAGGCATAGAACAATTTTCATAACTGTTGACCTAATAGGTCATACCCAATTTTGATTATGACAAATACTCTTGGTACTAATGGTTGTACTAAAACTTGCATGTAGGTTCACTATGCACGTGTATTCGGACTGAAAGACATATCATGATGGTGTGCGTTGTTCGTGCCGAAGAATGAAGAACTGTGTGCTATATTTGTGTTCATTATTTCATTTCTTCATTCTAGGATGTAAATTTAATTATGGACTGTGCACTCATATGGCTTGTAATAATTTGCATGATGCATGATAGGTAGGTATGCTCAAATCGACTCTAGTTGGACCTTAGGTATCTATACAGACATTGAAAAGACCTTAGGTCCCAAGACTTATGCACTAATATGTTCCCATTATCACCTTCATATAAGGGGAATCAATCTTGGCCAAAATGAACTAAAATTGAAAGATTAAGAGGGTTCAAGCGACCGAACCTTTGCCGTGTAAAACAGCATAAGCGATCGAACAAGTCAATATGTTGACTTAAGTGTTCGGGCACCCGAACATGATTTGAGTGTGTCTTCCCCGGGCTCCCAAACTTATGTTAGAGTACTTTTCAACTACCCGGGCAACCGAAATGATTACGTTCAAATTGTGCTCGGGCACTCGAACTAACGAACATTTGGTTGCTGATTCTCATTCAGCCACCCGAGCATAATTTCAGTCGACCGAACCGTTTTTTTGACTATGTCTGTTTGGGCACTCAAACCTCTGGCCGGGCGACCGAACCTCGCAGGTTAAAATATTTTTTTCTGATTTTTTAAATGGGGTAAACTGGGTTAATTTTCTTAATGGCTTTTGAAACAATTTTAATTATACCCATTGTGTCTCCAACAGTCAAAAAATCCTCCTTGCCTATAAATATCAGTTCATTTGTCTTAATTAGAGGGTAATTAGCACACTTGATTAGGGCAAAATTCTCTCAACATCCAAACCCTATACTAGCCAATACTACTTTCAAAACACTCACACACTCCACTCTCTTGATTTCTTTAAGCATTGTGAGTATCCTTAAAGCTATTGTGCTTAATCTCACTAGCTAGAACTCTCACTTGTATTATTGCTTGATTGATTTTCTTTGAGAGTTTAGCATTAAAGTTATTTCACCGATTTCATTGGATAAATCTTGTGTGGAAAAACTTAGAGGGTTGTGGTTCTTGCATTGTCATTGCAAGATACCTAAACCTATATTTTGGTGTGCAAAAATCCTTTTTCAAGAAGCTAGTCTTTCAAACAACTCCATTGTTTACTTTTCGCACCTTACTCTCACTGCACGTGCATGTTTATTTGTTGATTGTGTAGACTGACCCTAGGTTGTATTACACTGTTGATAAAACCAGTTAACCTAGGGGATAAATTTTAAAATAACCAATTCACCCCCCTTCTTGGGGTTGCACCAAGGCTAACAATAACTGGTCATTACGAGATTAAAAGGAACATGAAAAACAAAATCAGACCAGGATTATCCATAAACCATGGCAATTTAAACATATTATAAGACCTGTGAAAGATTTGAGTTCAACACACACGGCATATGATAGCAAATGTAGGTTTGAGCATAAAATCGGTCTAACTAGTTCATATGCATTTCATGTAAGTTCAATGAACTAGTTATGCAATACCCTTTTAAAATTTGAAACTTCATGACATACAATTTTTAAAACAGAATAGCACAAGTCATGAAGGCATTTATGAACACAAGCAAGACATAAAATATATTCCATATAAGTTCATTTCTTGCTTTTAAAAATGTATATATAAATATATATATATATATATATGTATAAAAATATATAATATAAATATATATATCTCCCTTATGATTTTCAATAAATGTCGGGGATTGTGTTTGCTGAAAAAGAAACTCTAACATAAAAGTTCAAGCAAGCTATGTTTTTCTGGTATACATTTAAACACAGAATATTCCAACAAATAACTAGAAAAACCAACCATATAGATCCTAAAATAGTTTAGACAATTTAAACTTGGATCATATGGCGAAACCTAAGACACCTATGGCTAAACAACATGACTCAATCTTAGATTTTTAGTAAAATCATCATACTTTAAAGTACATAAGCCATATAAAATTTCAAATCAGATCTAAGCCAAAACTGTTGGTGAGCTTAGCAAGATAGAAAATCATTTTCAGATGCTCCCCCTATCAATTTGAATATGTGCTTAGAAACTGTTAATTACTTATACTGATGCAAAAAAAAAAAAAAAATCATTGAGAGTTTAAACAATATAAACAATATTTTCATTTTTAAATAAATTTTAGTGTATATATGTTAAACAATTGATATTTTACTAGTAAAATTATTCCTAGAACACATTCACTAGAGATCTAATATCAAGTCATGTGCGATGTGTTCATGCTTACGTACCAGGAACAATTCATATCAAAGATGATTCGATAAAGACAGGATATGATGTTCAGGGTTCCAAAAGAAATTAAAACACAAAAAGTAGAAACAATGAAAGTGTGAGTCCATGGGTCAGGTGATTCTAATATTTCTCTCAAGGATGGGGCTTATGCTCCCCGATATAGTCTCAAGCACACATAAGTGCATTTAAGAACAAGGATGAATTTCATTTAGGCACGCTCAACATATGTTCTTCCTTCATAAAAAAACTTAGTATGCAGGAGATTATAAGCATTGAGCTTTTATTCATTTTTCCTAAAAGTGGGGCTTAAACTCCCCCTGTATATTTGCATGCACGCATACTTGCAATTTAGTTCAAGGATGATAGTCATTTAAAAACATTCCTCATATGTTCATCCTTTTCAAAGGATTTTAGTATGCAACAAATATTGATCATTCAGCTTATGTGCATGACATATTGCATCTCAATTTAAAACCAGATAGCTAGTCAAGGCTATTACTCAAGATTATGCAATAGGGGTTCAAAAATGGTGACACAAGTCAAGAATGCAATGAGTGCGCGAAATGAAAAACTCCCCCTAAGTCATGCAATTCCCCTAGTTTATGGACCATCATCAAAACAAGTGACATTTAATTTCAAGGATGATGCTTTACCATTTAGGTCCCAAGTGAGAGTACATAACCCAAAGATTTGAACCAAATGGTGTCCATGAACAAAGTTCATCCTAAGACACAATAATGTGTACCTGTCTTCAAAAAAATCTAGCGGTCTAGATTTTACACGTACTAACCTATGCAATTATTGTACATCCTAAGAAGGGAAATGTGTTGCTTATACTAATCAAAAATTAATTTCACTAATTATACCAGATAGTAAACGTAACTACACTAGTTATCTATTAAAGCATTTTATCATATAACCAGTGTAGTCTTCCCTTATGTTCATGTGCATGCATCTTCTACTAAGCCCTAAAACCCGAAACCCTAAACCCTAAACCCTAAACAACTTAGTGCATGTTTTATAATATTTAATTATGTTGGGAAAGTCTACCAAAATTTTGGTAGCATGCCGTCTGTAAATAGGAAATTTCTAAAAAAATTCATGCGCTAAACTTGATAGATTCAAGCAAGCAATTCATAATAATTCAATTTGAGAATGCGAGAACCTATCATATCTACCATCATGCAATTCACATCACTGCATCAGCCATGTAGGAGGTATTTAGTACAAGCATGCACATTCAGTAAAGCAGAAAAAAATTTGTTCATTAAATGAAAATATCATTTAAGTGAGGAATGGACAGTAAGCATTCAGCTCAAATAACAGAGTATCCAAAAATAAATCATCTATCAAATATAATTAATCTTTGGGCTAAGGATGGATTGTGAGCATTCAGTGCAGTAATTACAATTAACTATCCATTAAAAGATGTGATCATTTTACGAGCAATGTATAGTGGCATTTAGCTCAAAGCAGATCAAATTTAAACAATATCCATCCATCAGAAAATATATTCATTTAGCACAAATGAATAGCAAACGTTTAGTTCAAAATATCATAGAATTCATTTTAATTCAATTAGTAAACTATCCATCAAACAATTCACAATCAATGGATAGTAGCATTCAGCTTATACAAATCATCCAAAAAGTGTAAGCACAAATTAAATATGTTTATTGGATGAAATTTAAGCAAAGCTACTCCCCCTCAATTATGCAGCCAAATCATTAAGTTTCTTAGCCAAAAGCTTTAGATTTTCAACATGCAGTTATTTGGCATAACAAATATTTTCTAATATGGGGATGAGCTTTGAAAGTATTTTAGCTCCATTATGAGTGTAGGGTTATGATATAGTATTATGATAAATTCCTTAAACCCCATCACTATGTGATGGACAAAGATATGCTATATTTGAAATATTTCTACTTAAGCATATATATATATAGCATGATTAAAAAATATTGTCCATTTGAATGAGATTTATTTAATCATGCTTATGAGGTTTAATTTAAGAACTGATAATTTGATATAAACATGCACTAGCCAATATTATCATATATTAACCAATCATAATTATAAAATAGATTGGATATAATCAATTTAGATTCTCATATTGGCTTGCTTCACTAATAATATTAGAATGATAAGTGTATACTAAAATTTAAAACATTAAGCACAGAACACTATTTAAGCATTTACATCGTTATAACTTCTAATATATATATAAATCCTAACATCTTATGAGTATAAATGAAATTCCTTTTTAAGAACCTCATAAGATAGCATGCTATAATCACAGAATTATCATATGATTCACAACAAAAATCTAACAAAAAATATATCATGTGAATCATAACATGAATCATTCAATAAATTAGAAGGAGGATAGATATACCTTTAGGTTTTACTCCTTCTTAGTCGTTTAAGCTCAAGGTGGCATTCTCCTCTATCTCGGCTTTTTCAATATTTTTATTGTTCCCAAAATTCCTTAGGACTACTATAAAACATAAGCTTTACAAGAATATTAGTAGCCAAGGCACAATACAATATGCATGAAACTCAAGTGATATTAAGTTCAAATCATGCACATTCAAATCATTTTCATGTTTGGGAAACTATGCATTAAAAATCATTTTTAATGGGATATGAAATATTTTGCCAAAACCTTTTCCAAAACCTCCAATCAATTGATTTTACAAAATCATTTTTTAATATTCAAATAGTAAAATCTACGCAATGAAAATAGTGGAGGATTTGCAAAGGGTTGACCCTCAAAATAGGGATATACCAAAAAATGAGTCGTTGCAATCTTTATGCAAATGTGGTTAAATTTATTGCAACCGGGCTTTGATACTAATTGTTAGAATTGGTGTGTTTCGAAGAGTGGGGTGAATTGGAAATTTTAAATTTCTTCCTAGGTTTAACTGAGCCAGTAACAGTAATACACAACCTAGGAGCAGTCTAAGCATGTATGAAATTGCAGAAATGATAAATCAATCAATTCTTAGCACAAGCAATACAATTCTAGTATCTCTCAACAAATTACAATTTCATGTCAATCAGATATGCAGTATATTCAGCAAAGGAATTAAATCAAGAAAGAAGCATAATATAAAGTAGGAAAAGTAAAAGCGACACCGAATATGTTATTGGGGTTCGGAAAACGTGCCTACATCCCTACCTTAGTTCGCAAGCCCGAGGATTACCACTATTGCTCACTTAATAGGTGGGGCAGCACCGATTACAACTACCTTTTCCTTACTGGGCAAGGGGATACCCCAGGTCAAAATTCTAGGGTTGACCCCAACCTTTACAAACTCTTTTTACGGGGTAAAGAAGGCCCAAACACTTCTTAAGGGGCAGAGAATACCCACCTCAGGCCACGCCTAGAATATAATCAATAAAATTTTCGTACGATGGAAAGGTGCTTCTAACACAATTAGATTTGTACAATATTATGATCCAAATATGCACTCACATATAATAAGAATATATGCTCAAGTGAGATAATATCTAACAAGATTTCAACTCTCCAAAGATGTACATAAACGTATGTATACGTGAGGGTGACTACCTTTGATTTAGAAATTTATAATCAATATATAAAATCAAAGGAGCTTTGAGTCTCAAGGTAAGAATCACAACAATAATATTTTTCAAATATTAAGCACAACCAAGACTTAGGGATCAAGCTTGCTAAAAAATAGTTTATTAAATAGTGTAAGCAAGCTTTCAAATCTGACAATGAAGATGCCAAGACTCAGAAGCTAATGAGGGTTATTCTCAAATAATATTTATCAAGTAAATATGATGATATAAACCCTAGCTTTACTCTACAAGAAAAATATCAAGCAATATAAGAATATTGAGAGTAATGAGCTTTAAGAGCAATGTATGTAAGCACACAACAATAAGGAACAAGCTCCCTCTCACTTGCAATTAGTTTGCAAGAAAAGGAGCACAAGAAAATATAACTCTTTTTTTTAGAAAAATTTTGCGAGCAATAAAATGTGAGAGTATGAAAATTTTGGCTTGGAAATGTGAAGTATAAGCAATATGGGCTCAAGAAAAATCAGAGAGAATTTTTTCTAATTATATTGCTAATCCCTTCAAATGATTGGGTATATATAGATATCCTCAAAAATATTATCGTTGGGGACATAAAAGGAATTTTGGAAAATGTTTAATAAGGTTTTAACCCCAATTACATTGATTAAATTATGGCAACTCGAAAGTTTCGGTCGCTCGGTCCTTAGGGACGGTCGCCTAAACAGAGACAAATAAAAAAGGTGAGCTTTTGGGTTCGGGTGCCCGAGGGTGAGTTTGGTTAGCTGAAGCCAAGGCGATTTTCTAAACATTTGAGGTTTTGTCACCTAGTGAGTAGTTCAGTTTGTCGAACCTCACAATTCAGTCGCCTGGGGTGATTTTGAACTAGACGTTCAGGCGGCCGAGGAAGGTGGGAACGATCACTATCATGGTTTGGTCGACCGTGAACTTCGTTCAATTTGGTTCGGTCGACCGAGCTAAGTGAACAAATTGACTTTCTGGCCGGTTGGTCTACCAAGGCTTTTACAACGTCAATGGTTCAGTCGATCGAGGTATCTTGAAAATTTTATTTCCTCTTTTGACCTTATAAAAACTATCCTTATTTGTAGAGACCCGAACTAGGGAAATAAGGAAATTAAATAAGAAACGAAAAAGGGGATTTTCAACAGGCTTCATCGACGAACTCCATGCTTTCATCGATGAAGGCCCTGCTAAGGTTCATCGCTAAAATTCAAAGCTTCATCTACGAAAAGATCCAGAACATCTAGAAAATATCAAGCTTAATGTTCATGGATGAGGTCCTTCCTTCGTCGACGAACGGCCCTGTGTGGCTCGTCGACGAAGGCGTCCTTTCATCGACGAATTTGACTGGGTCAAGGGGTCTATAAATAGATTTTGGTTTGCTTCTTCATTAAGAAACCAAAATATCTCTTCCTCTCTCTCTAGAACCTGTGCCCACACTCCATTTCTCTTCAATCCTTCGCCATTCGTTGCCCGTTTCAACCATCGGAGGTTACCACGAGGATAAGAGAGCGAATATCTACAATTCTAGCGGAGTGGATTCTTGAATTTAGGAAAAAGCTAGGGTTTTGTTTTCAAGAGTCTCGGGTGTTTTTTAGGAAATAGGTAAGGGGACTATATTATGTCACTTATGTTTATGAGTTCTAACAGATTGAAATGTTAAAACGGTTTTTAGATAAATAGTTATGGCTTTTCTAGGGTTTCCAGGCCTAGGGTTCTGTTAACCGACTATATTTTCAAAACCAACATGTTAAATTTAAGTATGATATTTTTAAAATATAGTATTGGACTTTTTGAACATTTTCACCAGTTGGAAAATTGTTATTTTAAGTCATAGGCTTGTTTTAAAATCAACCAAAGACGGTAGGGTTGATTATCTCCATTTTTCCCGTATTTCGCTATATATCTATATTTAGTAAACTAACAATCTGGAGATATTCATACCCCCGTTCTTGCAACAGTATGTAATTTCTCAAGTAGATGGGTTATGTATGAGTTACCAGAAGAAAATTGTATGGCATGAGTATATTTTTAATTGGCATTAAATGAGCAGGTTTTGTGTAATACTAAACTGTAATGGCTTTAAGCCGAGATGAGAAATATGATGGCTATATGCCAAGAGAAGAGATGAGATGAGATGTGATGGCTAAATGTTAAGTTTATGATACGTCGATTTTTACTGAGTCAGTAAATGACAGATATATTTTACCGAGATATGTACAGAGTATGTAATATTACGATTTTATGAAATGAATGATGATTACAGTTTTATATGATGTAGATTGTCATATATGATAGTAGAGCCCTATTATGATGTTCTCATGGTTAAGCATGACACCGTAGCTATATGTATGTAGGGGTGCAACCACACTGCTTTGTTAGAGCATGGATGGGAAAGACGACTGATGGCTTGGGTAGTACTCCCCGAAGGAGTGATTCAAGGGCCCCATCCGACGGATCATTCTGGATGACTCAGCCTTCAGGCAGTCTTCAGGCACAGAGAGAGAGTAGGCACCATCGTACTACTTTATGTTTGACTTTGCATTAGTTGGCCAACTATTTGTTAAGTCTAGCCTTCGGGCCGCACAAGTCGTCATGGGGAGAAGCATATTGCACGTGTATGTGATGGCATGACAATGCTAGTCCTACAGACCAAGTTGTATCTTTTAGGCATATATGAGCATATTTACTATAGAAAGGGCTATATTGAGCCAACAGTATGTATTTTCAATTTTACAGAGTAATATAGTTTTAAAATTTCAATTAAATGTATTTAAATGTTAGCAGTATATGTACACAAGAAATCTCATGCTAACCACACACTGATAATAATATAATCCGTCTTACTAAGAGGTGTCTCACCCTAGTATACAAATGTTGTTTTAGGTCTTCCGAGGGATCGAGCCTAGCGTGTTGCTAGGCAGAGTTAGATAGTAGACAATCTTTGTCAGAGCTGGTCAGACTTTATGCAGTGTCTGTCTCTTTTGGGGATTGCATTTATAGTAGATTATGTTTTCAGTTATGTATGGATGTATATGGGAACAGTTAGAGACTCTAGTAAGTTTTATTATAAGATGTATGTTTTTCGCTATGTATGTTTATATAGTTTAGTTTGGAACACCCGTTTTTCCCTTGTTTGGGCGGGTTGTATATGTATGGTATCAGAGATATGTATGTATGTATGTTTTTTTGTTTAATGGCACTTCGGGCCCATCGAGAGGGTCTGGGCACTATAGTTGCTATCAGAGCTAACTAGGTTGTTAGGTCTTGTAGATATGATTAGATGAGATTAAGAGAGTCTTACTAGAGTATAGGAGTTGGAGTAAGACAAGGATATGAAAGGGTATGGTAGGACTTTTGGGTTTAGCTTCGTAAGCCTCGAGATAGAAATTAATTGGCAAACTTTTGTGTTTTTCTGGATCAGTTTACGTGTTGACCTTACAAGGTTTAATACTCCATTTTGATTCTAACAAACAAGTAGGACTTACATGCTTCTGTTGAGTGTTGTGTTTTCTTAGGAATCCATATCAAAAGTACTCATGTAGCATGGATCAAAGTCTGAAGATCATAAGAGTATGATGATTAAATTAAATCAACATGAGAGCTCAAAGTCTAAATTAATGAAGAAATATTAAGAGGATTTAAAGAGATGAAAGATCAGATTATTCTGAGAGATCAGAGACTAGCAACAAAGAAAGTTCAGAGCAAAGAAGAATTTTTGAGAACTTAGGACAAGTCCTTGTAAGTACTTTAAGTTTATTCAAGTATAAAGTTTTCATTTTGAAGCTCATTAGGCAAATAGACTTAGAGACCTTAAGATAATAACTTGGAACATGTTTTCAAAGTTAAAACAAATTTAAATTCCAAGTAACAATGAGAGAGAAATCAAAAAGTAACTAGAAAAGAAAATCATTAAGTTGACAGACGACTGTCTGTTAATAGACAGACGACTAGCTAAATTAAAGGCTTAAAATTGAAACACAGAAGCATGATAGATGACTGTCAAGGCTCTGACAGATGACTATCAGTGAAAAATGAGAAGACTCTATAGGTTTCACCAGACGACTGTCCACCTTCTATGTTACTGAAAAGCTTAAATTTACACATGGACAGACGACTGTCACCTTATGGACAGACGACTGTCATCTCATATTCTAGTGATAGACGACTGCCACTCAAGGGACAACCGACTGCTACCTTTCTACCTATGATTTTTTCCGTTATATTAAAAGGACAGATGACTGTCAGGACTTCACAGTCGTTTGTCTCACGGCATTTTTCTGTTTTCCAACGGATATAATTTTTGAAATTCAAATATTTGGAAACTTAAATAAGTTTAATATATGGAAACAAGTCTGAGTATTCTTGGGGAATAAGCAAAAAGGTCTTCTACATCTATAAATACCCCTAAGACACATTGATTTTCACAAAAAGATCATTAAGAACTCACATTTTGCTGTCATACTTTCTCTCATTCTGAATTTCTGAAAGTGCTTCATATTGCTCTCATCCTTGCTCGAAATTAAGAGAAGTTTTTGCTAAATCTCTCACTATGTTTGATTATTGAGTTTCTGATTCTTTCATTGAAAGAACCCACGGTGATAAGTTTCAAAGAGCTTCATTCTGAAATTAATATTCTGAATTTACTGAAGTGCATAAGTGTTTTAAATTTGTACTAATCAGCTCTTTGAGGAGCAAGTTCTTGTACGTATTGTTTTTCTATCTTTGTAACAGGGCTTGTTGACGATTTGAGTATTGAATCATTGGACCAAACAAGGGGAGATTGTTTGGAGAAGGCGGGCTCTGTCCTTACCCAAGGAGTGCTTGTAATTGGTTTTTGTTCCAGCTGATAAAGGAATGGAAATAGTGAATCCTTTGGTGATTTGGCCAAGGGCGAGGACGTAGACTGTGCTGAAGCCGAACCTCGTAAAAATCCTTGTGTTCTTTTTTCTCTACTCTACTCTTTATTTTTCAAGGATATAATCTTTGTGGTTACTTTAAATTTCAATTCTGAATGTTTGGTTGTTAAATAGACTGGAAGGTAATTCCTTTTGGATAAATCAGCATTGACTACGTTGGTTGATTATCCTTGACCTATTAATCTGAAAGTTTATTTAAAAATTGAACATTAGGAAGAAGAATAATTGTGATACGGGGCTTATACAAAGTGCAGCAAATTTTCACATATATTGTTATATAAATTGAGAGTTTGA
Organism: Malania oleifera; assembly: GCF_029873635.1. NCBI lineage: Eukaryota > Viridiplantae > Streptophyta > Magnoliopsida > Santalales > Ximeniaceae > Malania > Malania oleifera. The sequence goes on along the minus strand of NC_080424.1, from coordinate 54,620,858 downwards.
TTTTGTTGTGATTGATTGTGATTATTTCTAAGATTTACAACTTAAAAGAACTAATTCTAAAGGAACAATTTAAAAAAAAAAAACAATTCACCCCCCATCTTGGGAAGCTATTCCTAATTTCAATTGGTATCAGAGCCAGGTTATAGTAATTCCTAACAAGAAACTATAAAAAGATCAAATGACAAATATAGGAGTAGCACCCTTTGGTGAAGGCCAATCCTCAACTCGTCCACCAATTTTTTGTGGACATAATTATACGTTTTGGAAAAAGAGAATGCAAATCTATCTCCAGCACTTGGATTGGAAAGCATGGGAAGTAGTTAGGGATGGAGACCTCATTCCCACTAAAATAGTTGATGGAAAGCAGATTCCAAAAGAAAAAAGGGATATGATCGATTCAGACTATAAAATGCTTCAAATCAATTCAAGTGCTATAAATGCTTTATACTGTGCCTTAGATGCTAACCAATTTAATAGGGTCATGGCATGCAAGATGGCTAAAGAAATATGGGACAAATTAGAAGTGACATATGAATGAACTATTGATGTTAGAGACAATAGGATAGACATGTTAACAAGCGAATATGAAGCATTCAAGATGAATTTTGATGAAACAATATCAAGTATGTACACCAGATTTACCCACATAATAAATTCCTTAAGTGCCTTAGGGAAAACTTATACTACCTACAAAATGATCAGAAAAATCCTAAGAGGTCTTCCCTCAATATGGGAACCAAAGGCTACAACTATCACTGAAGGTAGAAACCTTAAGACTACCTCTCTAGATGAACTCATAGGTTCACTTCTTACCTATGAAATGACCTTAAAAGAAAGGAATCCTGAACCAAAGCATAAAAGATCTATTGCACTAAAAGCGTCTAGCCACAGCTCTAGTGAAGAGGAAAGTGAGACAAGGGACTTAGATGAAGATGAATTAACATTCATTACTAAGATACTAGGAAAATTCTATAGAAGAAATAAGAGATTTCCTAGGAAGTTCAATAAAAAGAAACCTGAAAAAGGAGAGACAAGTAGGAAGGAAAATAAAAGTAAGAATGAACCTCCAATATGTTATCATTACAAGAAACCAGGGCATATTAAACCAGACTTTCCGTTGTTCAAGAAAGACAAGAAGAAAAAGAAGGAAGCTATGAAAGTTACGTGGGATGATTCAAGCTCCAGCGAGACAGAAAATGAATCAAGCGGACAAGAGATGGCAAACATATGTTTCATGGTGAATGATGAAAAGGTAAACTCCTACTATTCTTCTACAGAATCTCACAATGATTCGTGTGATGAGTCATGTGATAGCATGCCTTCCTATAAGGAATTGCAAGCTGAGTTGTTTTCTTTGCATAAGAGATTCATAAAAATTTCTAAGAGAAATATAACTTTGAAAGAACAAAATAAAGAACTATTAAAGCAACTTGAATCATTCAAAATCATTGAAAAAGAAAAAGACACTTGTTTTGAGAAGTTAGAGGAAGAAGTAAATAAAGTAACTTAAGAATTAAGCAAAACTCATAAAGATAGTTTGAATAAAAAAGATTTAGAAGTAAATGAACTCAAAAAGGTAGTAGAGGATAAAGAAAAAATTATCTATAACTTTACCAAAGGAAAAGAAAACTTTGAAAAGATGATTGGACAGCAAAGGTTACATTGAAATAAAGAAGGGATAGGTTATAATGGTAAGACAAATAAAAAGAAAAAGAAATTATACATGGGATACTTTTTCAAGGAGGCCAAGCACTATGCTAGAACTTCATCAAACAACAAGCATAAACACACCACTTATTATATGTGTAAGACTAAAGGTCATGTAATGTTTGACTGCCCACTAAAGAGAAAATATGTTAAAGTGCAAGGGGAATGGAAAGTCAATAATGGAACTAACAACAAAACAAATAAAATTAAAAGAATTTGGGTTCCAAAGACTAACACAAAAAAATCCTCCATTGTAGGTATGCTTTAGGACAACACCGTCAATGGATAAATGGTACTTGGACAGTGGGTGCTTAAGGCACATGACCAGTGAAGAGACCAAGTTCACTACATTAAAACAAAAGGATGGAGGATACGTCACCTTTGGCGATAATGCCAAAGGTAATATCATTGGCATTGGTAAAATTGGTAAAGAACCTTCACTCACTATAGATAATGTGCTATTAGTAGAAGGATTAAAACATAACCTTTTAAGTATTAGTCAATTAAGGGATAAAGGGTTCGAAATAATCTTTAAGAAAGAAAAATGTGTTATTCAAAATCCTAAGAACAATGAAACCTTGTTTATAACTCATAGGTTAAACAATGTCTATTGTATAAATTTTGAGAACTTAGTAAATCAGAATGTAACTTGTTTGGCAGCAATGAATGAAATAAGTTGGCTATAGCATAGAAAAGAAACTAGGACATGCTAGCATGGACTTGTTATCCAAATTATCAAAGAAAAATCTTGTCAAAAGACTACCTAATACAAAATTCATAAAAGACAAGATATGTGTTGCATGCCAAAAGGGAAAACAAGTAAAAACAAGCTTCGAAAAGAAAAAAATACATATCCACCAAAAGACCTCTAGAACTCTTGCACCTAGATTTATTTGGTCCAACTAGAACCTTAAGCCTAGGAGGTAAACAATATGCTTTTGTAATAGTGGATGATTAGTCAAGATTCACTTGGGTATTATTCCTAGCAAACAAAGATGAAGCCTGTGACATGCTTATGTAAGAAATTATAAAATGAAAAGGGCTATAATATAACAAACTGTAGGAGTGATCAAGGCAGGGAATTTAAAAACAAAAATGTTGAAAAATTCTATAATGAATATGGAATAAACCATAATTTTTCCGCATCTAGGACTCCACAACAAAATGGAGTTGTTGAAAGAAAAAATAGAACTCTACAAGAAATGGCAAGAACAATGTTGAATGAAAATAATCTACCTAAATACTTTTCGGCAGAAGATGTAAATACAGCATGCTACATTGTAAATAGGGTATCAATAAGATCAAAAATAGACAAAACACCATATGAACTTTGGAAAGGAAGAAAACCTAATATTTCCTACTTTCATGTATTCGGATGCAAATATTTTATTCTTAATACTAAAGATGATTTAGGAAAATTTGATGCAAAATCTGATGAAGGTATCTTCCTAGGGTACTCTATAAATAATAGAGCTTATAAGGTTTATAATAAAAGAACCTTTACTATTATGGAATCAATACACATAACATTTGATGAATCGAACAATCATGACAATAAAAATGAGAATGATGAAAAAGAAGATACTCCACAAAAAGAAGAAGATCTTGAAATAAAAGAAGAAAACAATAATGATGCTCAAAATGAAAACCATATAGAAAATTTGAAGCTTCCTAAAGAATGGAGATATGATAAAAATCACCCAAAAGAACAAATTCTTGGTGAAACATCAAATGGTATAACCACTAGAGCCTCTTTAAAAAATATTTGCAACCATTATGCCTTTTTATCTCAAGATGAAACCAAAAATATCGAAGAAGCCTTAAAATATAACTCTTGGATCATAGCAATGCAGGAGGAACTAAATCAATTTGAAAGAAGTCAAGTATGGAAACTTATACCTAAACCCAAAGACAAGTCAATCATAGGAACTAAATGGGTGTTTAGAAATAAAAAGGATGAAACTGGAGTAATTGTAAGAAATAAGTTAGGCTTGTAGCACAAGGTTACAATCAATAAGAAGGCATTGATTATGAAGAAACCTTTCCCCCTGTAGCAAGAATGGAAGCTATAAGGATGCTTCTTGCCTATGCAGCCTATAAAGACTTCAAATTATACCAAATGGATGTAAAAAGTGCATTTCTAAATGGCTATATTAATGAAGAAGTTTATGTTAAACAACCTCCAGGTTTTGAAGACTCTAAAAATCCAAATCATGTATTTAAGCTAACTAAGGCCCTATATGGATTGAAACAAGCTCCTAGAGCTTGGTATCATAGGCTAAGCAAATTTCTACTTCAAAATAATTTCTCAAGAGGAAAGCTAGACAACACTTTATTTATAAAGACCAAAGGTAATAATATGCTTATAGTACAAATTTATGTTGATGATATTATATTTGGAGCTACTCAGGAAGACTTGTGTAATGAATTTGTTGCAACTATGCAAAGAGAGTTTGAAATGAGCATGATGGGAGAATTAAATTTCTTTCTAGGTTTGCAAATCAAACAAGCTAAAAATGGAACTTTCATAAATCAAACTAAGTATATTAAAGAAATGTTAAACAAGTTTGATATGGAAGAAAGTAAACCTATAGGAACTCCCATGAGCACTTTAACTAGTCTAGACAAGGATGAAAAAGGGAAACAAGTTGATATCAAACATTATCGAGGTATGATAGGATGTTTACTTTACTTAACAGCAAGTAGACCAGTTATAATGTTCAGTGTGTGTATATGTGCTAGGTTCCAATCGGCTCCTAAGGAATCACATCAAACAGCTATAAAACGGATTCTTAAATATTTGCTAGGCACACTAGATTTAGGGTTATGGTATCTAAAAGGAATTGATTTCGAAATGATGAGTTATTCAGATACATATTATGCAGGATGCAAAATAGATAGAAAAAGCACTAGTGGGACTTGCCACTTTTTAGGGCACTCATTAGTTTCATGGTTTTCAAATAAACAAATTCCATAGCATTATTTACAGATGAAGCAGAATACATAGCAGCTGGGAGCTGCTGTGCTCAAATTTTATACATGAAACAACAATTAAGGGACTTCAAAATCCAATATCAAACAATCCTTATAAAATGCAATAATACAAGCACGATAAATATTTCAAAGAATCCAGTATCACATTCAAGAACTAAACATATTGATATACGTCATCATTTTTTAAGAGATAATATAGACAAGAAAGAAATAGTTCTTGAATTTGTCAATACTCATACTCAATTAGCTGATATTTTTACCAAACCATTAGCTGAGGATCAATTTTTATTTATTCGACGAGAATTAACTAAAAAGGAAGAAGTTCAGTTGGTCAGGACAGACGACTGCTAGAGAAATGACAGATGACTGGCAGGCTACTGTCTGTGTAAGAGACAGCAGACGGACGACTGCCAGTGAGCTAGTAGATGACTGGTAGGCTACTTTCTGTGGACAGATGATTGTCCAATTAGAGATAGACGACTATCTCGCGGCAGGTGATGTACTTTTCACTTAAAAACATGATTTTTAAACGCTACAGATGTCTATCCATTCATCTTCCTTCCTCTAAAACATCTTCTCTTCTCTTTTCTTTCAGTTCTTTCTCTCCTAAGCTACACACAACGATTATCCATCACACACCTACTCCATACATATCTAGGGTTTCTGCATATCAAGATGGTTCGTACCAAAACTGTGGGAAATAAGGACAAAGATTCCTCGTCTTCTTCAAAGCCTACAAGCAATGATGACATAGGAAAATGGCTAGTCTCTTCACACGCGAAATCATTGTATCTGAATCACATATCTGCAATTGAACCAATGTTTTGTAAGATTTTAGATGTTACTTTCTTTGAAGAAAATTTTCCTGAAATTTTAGAAATGTTCAAAGCTATAGGATGGGACAAGTTCATCCTTCATCAAGTAAAAGGGTATTACTTAGATCAGATTAAGATTTTTTATTCTAACTTGGTTAATAAGGAAGATGGAATTACTTCTGAAATTTATGGTCAAAGGATTACACTTACCTCACACTCATTACGGAAAATTCTTCATATCAAGCATGGAAATTTTGAGTGTACACTAGTTGAGAAACATTGGACCATGGAACAAGGATTTTCACCACAAGAATTTTTGCCTTTTGTGATGAATGATGCACCTGTGTATTTTGGACATCCTTCACCATACAAGCAGCTTAATCTTTAGGCACAAATTCTATATAAGATTATTGCATACAATATAATTCCGCGGTCTAGATCCTTTGATCATGTGTCATATTTTGATTGTTTTGTTATGTGGCGCTTACTAAAAGGGAAGAAATTAGACTTATCTCGTATTATACTAAAGTGGATGGTGATGAAGCTTGAATGTCCTAGAATTGGGCTTCCATACGACGGTATTCTTTCCTTAATCTTTTCCCACTTTTAAGTCCTCTCTCTAGCTTCAAAAATAGTAAAAAGAACCCATTATCATGTTTTCTCATCTATTACATTGAAACGAATGGGTTACAAAAAGTATACCGAGGATTGGATGTTCCGAGGCAATAGACTGGTAAGACCTTCACCTGAAGAAAGGAGTCTAGCTCCTGAAGAAGTTGAAATGCCACCTTGGTTTGTTCCTTTTTATCATAATTATACTAGCTTTAGTTCCGAAATGCGAGAAAACTTTGCTTCTCTTCAAGATAAACTCTCAACCATTGATGATAAGTATACCTCATTAGATGCTCGTATTGGTAAGATAGAGCATCATGTCATTAAACATGACACTGATTCAGATGACGAGGATAGTAAAAATTATGCCGAGGAAGACGCTGAAGATGAAGAAGGTAAGGGAGAAGAAGGAAAAGGAATTGATGAAGACAGTGACACTAACTCTAACATATAGACTTTTGTTGGTGTTTTTTCTATTTTGTACGCTGCACATACTAAATGTATTTTGTTTTTGTTGTAAAAAAGGGGAGTATGTGTAAGCAAAGACTATAAGTCTTTATATGTATTTATTTCTAATTCTGAAACTATGAACTTTTGCACCGCTTTGTTATTAGTTTGATGTATTATAAGTTCTAATGTTAATGATAACTCTGAAAACTTTGCAAGTTTTAATTTGAGTATGCTGATTTACAGGGGGAGTATTATGAGTTATCACTTGAGAATAATCCTTAATCAATTGATGTTAATACATTAACACTGGTATCACATATACTCAAATTGATATTTGCCCTTGATCATTATATACTCAAATTATATTTTTTGATTGATGTCAAAGGGGGAGAAGAAGTGTTTAGCAAAAATTGAGCTTGAACTTGAACTTGAGCATGATTGAATTTGAAATGAGCATGAATGCTGTATAATGATGTATGAGCATGATTGATGAAATTAATATTGATTCTATTAAGATAAAGCTTATTGAAAGGGGTAGTCTTTTTAAAGCTCACTCAAAATTTTTGCTTCTTGTTTGTCATCATCAAAAAGAGGGAGATTGTTGGCCTTACAAGGTTTAATACTCCATTTTGATGCTAACAAACAAGTAGGACTTAACATGCTTCTGTTGAGTGTTGTTTTTTCTTAGGAATCCATATCAAAAGTACTCATGTAGCATGGATCAAAGTCTGAAGATCATAAGAGTATGATTGCATAGATCAAAGTATGAAGATCATAAGAGTATGATGATTAAAGAAAATCAACATAAGAGCTCAAAGTCTAAATTAATGAAAAAATATCAAGAGGATTTAAAGAGATGAAAGATCAGATTATTCTAAGAGATCAAAGACTAGCAACAAAGAAAGTTCAAAGCAAAGAAGAATTTTTGAGCACTTAGGACAAGTCCTTGTAAGTACTTTAAGTTTATTCAAGTATGAAGTTTTCATTTTGAAGCTCATTAGGAAAATAGACTTAGAGACCTCAAGATAATAACTTGGAACATGTTTTCAAAGTTAAAACAAATTTATATTCCAAGTAACAATGAGAGAGAAATCAAAAAATAACTAGAAAAGAAAATCATTCAATTGACAGACGACTGGCTAAATTAAAGGCTTAAAATTGAAACACAGAAGCATGACAGATGACTGTCAAGGCTCTGACAGACGACTGTCAGTGAAAAATGAGAAGACTGTGTAGGTTTAACCAGACGACTGTCCACCTTCTATGTTACTGAAAAGCTTAAATTTACACATGGACATACGACTGTCACCTTATGGACAAACGACTTTCATCTCATATTCTAGTGACAGGCGACTGCCTCTCAAGGGACATATGACTGCCACCTTTCTACCTATGATTTTTACCATTATATTAAAAGGGCAGATGACTTTCAAGACTTCACAATCGTCTGCCTTGCGGCATTTTTCTATTTTCCAATGGATATAATTTTTGAAATTCAAATATTTGGAAACACAAATAAGTTTAATATATGGAAACAAGTGTGAGTATTCTTGGGGAATAAGCAAGAAGGTCTTCTATATCTATAAATACCCCTAAGACACATTGATTTTCACAAAAAGATCATTAAGAACTCACATTTTGCTGTCATACTCTCTCTCATTCTGAATTTTTGAAAGTGCTTCATATTGCTCTCATCCTTGCTTGAAATTAAGAGAAGTTTTTCCTAAATCTCTCACTGTGTTTCATCATTGAGTTGCTAATTCTTTCATTGAAAGAACCCATGGTGATAAGTTTCAAAGAGCTTCATTCTGAAATTCTATTCTGAATTTACTGAAGTGTATAAGTGTTTTAAATTTGTACTAATCAGCTCTTTGAGGAGCAAGTTCTTGTACGTATTGTTTTTCTATCTTTGTAATAGGGTTTGTTGACGATTTGAGTATTAAATCGTTGGACCAAACAAGGGGAGATTTTTTGGAGAAGGCGAGCTCTAGCCTTACCTAAAGAGTGCTTGTAACTGGGTTCTGGCTGATAAAGGAAAGGTAATAGTGAATCCTTAGGAGGTTTGGCCAAGGGCAAGCACGTAGGCTGTGTTGAAGCTGAACCTTGTTAAAATCCTTGTGTTCTTTTTTCTCTACTCTACTCTTTATTTTTCAAGGATATAATCTGTGTGGCTGCTTTAAATTTCAATTCTGAATGTTTGGTTGTTAAATAGACTAGAAGGTAAATCATTTTGGATAAATCAGCATCTATTGCGGAAATCGAAAGGGACTACGTTGGTTGATTATCATTGACCTATTAATATGAAATTTTATTTAAAAATTGAACATTAGGAAGAAGAATAATTGTGATATAGGGCTTGTACCAAGTGTAGCAAATTTTCACATATATTGTTACATAAATTGAGAGTTTGATTTTGTTGTGATTGATTGTGATTATTTTTAAGATTTACAACTTAAAAAAAATAATTATATATGAACAATTTTTTTAAAAAAACCAATTCATCCCCCCCCCCCCACTCTTGGGAAGCTATTCCTAATTTCACTATGGGTTCAGAAAACCACGACAATCTATCGACGATTTTGTTTCCAAGTGAAGGGGCAGAACTTGAGTTAGAATGAGAGTATCAAGTTAGCAGAGTATGTCGTTATTAGAAAATGTTAAATTATTGAAATAAGTCTTATAGTATTGTTGTCATAGCAGATATGTAAGGTACTAAGATTCATAACAATTTTCTCAATTGTCTCTTCAGGATGGAGTCCAGGGATAATAGTGCGAATGCTAGTGGCAGTAGTAGTGAGGAGGCTGACCATGAGGCTAGCAGTGATACTACAGTGGTACTTCGTGACTTCGACCAACAATTTATGGCGGAGGTCATGCAGAGTTCTAGGGAGCAGGACCATCCCACGGCTGAGCTGGGAGGTTCCATTGATCAGTTCACCAGATTGAAGCCTCCTACATTCACAGGGAGTACATACCTGATCCAAGCAGAGAATTAGATTTGGTAAATCAAGAAGATCTTAGCTGTTCTACATTGCACGGATGAGCTACATTGCACGGATGAGCAGAAGGTGCCCTATGTGACGTTCAAGTTGACCAAAAAGGTGAAAAAATGGTGGGAATCAGTAAGGATATTGGAGGAATAGAGACCGGTACAGGTGGTGATGACATGGGGCCGTTTCAGAGAAGTGTTCTTTGAGCGGTACTTTCTAGCCATTGTCATGAATGCAAAAATGGAGGAGTTCATGGTCTTGACTCAGGGGCAGCTAACAGTGCAACAATATGTTGCTAGATTTATGAAGCAGTCTTGCTTTGCTCTATTTATGGTACTGAATGAGGCAAGGAAAGCTTGGAAGTTTGAGAGGGGTCTGAAGAAGGTGATTCAGAAGCAAACGATGATACTGCAGATCCAAGACTTTGCTATGCTAGTGGATAAGGCCACCATGGCAGAGGAGATCCTGTAGGGGGATTTAGAGGTCCAGAATCCGAAGAAGAGGCCGACGCCTTCCAGTTCTTATTTAGGTGCGAAGTAGGGCACTTGGAAGAAATATGGTGGTGGCAAAGGCCAGCGGCGAGAGACTGGGAGTGGTACATCTCAGGGTACCACACCTCATTTTCTTGTCCTACATGTGGCAAGCAGCATATAGGGAAGTGCATGTGGGGATTAGGTGTTTGCTACCAGTGTGGTAGACTAGGGAATATGGTGTGTGAGTGCAGCACATCGGGCAGCAATGTACCCCACAACAACCATCTCGGGGATGAGCTCAGGCACCATGTGGTGGATATCAGAGGGGTACAGCCCAAGAGAGGGTGTATTCCCTAACTCCTAGCAATGCAGAGAACGCTAGAGATGTGGTGATAGGTAATATTTATACGCTTTCAAATAAAGTTGTGGTATTATTTGATTCAGGAGCAACGCATTCCTTTATTTCCCAAGGATTTGTTAAAATATGTGGGTTAAAGGCATAACTATTTGATGTAGAATTAGCAGTGGCTACACCGTCAGGGTTAGTAGTCATATATAGTAGGGTGATTTGGGGTTTTCCAGTAGAGATTTAGGGGAGAGTACTACCAGTCAGTTTGATTGTGTTTGATATGCAAGACTTCGATATCATTTTGGGGATGGACTGGCTAGCTGCAAGTTATGCCAGCATCAATTGCCGCAAGAGAGAGGTAGTATTCAAGCTTCCCAAGGAGCAGGAATTCAAGTTTGTAGGGTCGTGTGTGCGTTTTGCACCATGTATTCTTTCAGCTATTCAAGTTAGAAGGTTACTACTGGAGGGATGCTAGGGGTATCTGGCGCTTGTGAAAGAAACGTCGAGAGAAGAACTTAAGATGGAGGAGATTCCCATGGTAAGTGAGTTCCCAGATGTGTTTCTAGAGGACTTGCCAGGATTGTCTCCTAACTGTGAGGTGGAGTTCGCTATAGAGTTGACTCCGGGCATGACAACAATTTTGAAGGCTCCATATCATATGGCTCTAGCAAAACTGAGGGAATTGAAGGAGCAGCTACAAAAGCTACTAGATAAGGGTTACATCCGACCGAATGTTTCACCTTAAGGAGCACTGATGCTATTTATGAAGAAGAAGGATGGGTCAATGAGGATGTGCATCGACTACAGAGAGATTAACAAGGTGATAGTGAAGAACAGATACCCGTTACCTAGAATTGATGATTTGTTTGACCAGTTACAGGGCACACATGTCTTCTCTAAGATCGATTTGCAATCTGGGTATCATTAGCTAAAGGTGAAATCAGAGGATGTACCGAAGATTGCATTCCAAACTAGGTATGGCCAAAATGAATTTTTGGTTATGCCTTTCGGATTGACTATTGCTCCTGTAGCATTTATAGACTTGATAAACAGGGTGTTCCACGAGTATCTTAATCAATTCATGGTTTTTTTCATCGATGACATCCTGGTTTATTTAAGGAGTCCTGAGAAGCATGCAGTTCATTTGAGGTTAGTACTTCAGGTACTCAGGAAGAAGAAGTTATTTGTGAAATTTAAGAAGTGTAAGTTCTGGTTAGATTAGGTGGCATTCCTGGGGCATTTTGTATCCAGGGAAGGGGTATCAGTGGACCTGAGTAAGATAGAAGTTGTAGTGGACTCAACAAGATTGAAGAATGTACAAGAGGTCAGGAGTTTTCTGGGTCTTGAAGGATACTACCGACGGTTCATATTAGGTTTCTCCAAACTATCAGGTCCATGACACGACTTGCAAGGAAGAATGTAAAGTTTGAATGGACTGATGAGTGCAAGTAGAGTTTTTAGGAACTAAAGCAGTGGCTGGTTACTGCTTTAGTTCTGACCATTCCATCAGGGGATGGTGGATTTGTTATCTATAGTGATGCCTCTAAGAAGAGTCTCGGGTGTGTTCCAATGCAACAGGGAAAGGTAATTGCTTATGCTTCTCATCAACTCAAGGAGTACAAGAAGAACTACCCAACACACAATATGGAATTAGCAGTGCTAGTGTATGCATTGAAGATCTGGAGGCACTACCTGTACGGTGAAAGGTGTGAGATTTTTACTGATCGTAAAAGTCTTAAGTACATTTTCACCTATAAGGAGCTAAACATAAGGTAGAGGAGATGGTTGGAGTTGATAAAGGACTACGACTATATCATTAGTTACCATCTAGGAAAAGCTAATGTGGTAGCTGATGCTCTGATTCGGAAGTTAGTAAATGTGTCGGTTTAAGTAGTTATTGTGCACCATCATATCATGATGGACCTGGAAAGGTTAGGCATAGAGTTAGTGGAAGGAAATCACCAAGCATTCATTTCTAGTTTGGTGGTTCAGCCGACCTTGCGGGAGAAGATCAGAACAACTCAGAAAGAAGACACATGGCTAGTAGAGGTTATGGAAGGAGTTTAGGATGGTTTAAAGCTAGATTTCAACATCTCTAATGATGGAGTGTTGAGATTCCATACCAGGATCTGCGTACCGAATGACGCTGATATTAAGCGGGCCATTTTAGGGGAGACACATCGTTCGCTCTACACAGTACATCCAGGGAGTATGAAGATGTACATGGATCTTCAGGAATCTTTCTAGTTGTCTAACAAGAAAAGAGAGATCGCTCGTTTCATAGAGTAGTGCCTGACATGTTAGCAGGCAAAGGCCAAGCATTAGAGGCCAGCAGGACTGTTGCAACCACTTCTCATTCCTAAGTGGAAGTGGGAGCACATTTCCATTGATTTTGTCAGGGGATTGCCATCAGCACTTCACGGACAAAATGCGATTTGGGTAGCGAATGATAGATTAATGAAGACTGCCCATTTCATCCTAGTTAAAGTCAGTTATTCCTTGGATAAGCTGGCATAGCTATATGTTCAAGAGATAGTTAGATTGCACGGGGTACCGGTGTTGATTGTCTTATATAGAGATCCACGGTTTACTTCCTAGTTCTGGAAAAGTCTTCAAGAAGCATTGGGATCTTAACTTACGTTCAGTACTGCATTCCACCCACAGACCGATGGTCAGTCAGAGAGGACCATTCAGATTCTAAGGGATATGCTGAGGGCGTGTGTACTGGATTTTGAGGGAAGTTGGATCAGATATTTGCCGTTAGTTGAGTTCGCCTACAGTAACAATTATCAGGCTAGTATCGGGATAACACCGTATGAGGCATTGTATGGTTGGAGGTATTGATCTCCATTATACTGGGATAAGGTTGGTGAGCAATAAATATTGGGGCCAAAGTTGGTCCAACAGACATCAGAGAAGGTCAAGCTCATCAGGGAACGGATTAAAGCAGCTTAGAGTTAGTAGAAGAGCTACGTAGATACACGCCAAAGGGAGCTAGAGTTCATGGTGGGTGATGCAGTGTTTTTGAAGATTGCTCTGATGAAAGAAGAGATGAGGCTTGGTAGGAAGGGCAAGCTGAGCCCTAGGTATGTCGGATCGTTCAAGATTCTAGAAAGATTCAGTTCAGCGGCGTATAGGATAGCATTACCACCCACATTGTCTAGGATTTATGACATGTTCCACGTGTCCATGCTTAGGAGGCATGTTCCAGATCCTTCGCATGTGATCAGTTATGAGTAATTGGAGTTCTGGGACACATTAGCATATAAGGAGATACCAGTTCAGATCCTAGACTATATAGAGAGCAAGAGTTACGTACGAAGAGAATTTCGTTAGTGAAAGTACTATGGTGTAATCATGTAGTAGTGGAGGCCTCTTGGGAGCTAGAGTTAGAGATACGTCAAAAGTATCCTCATCTTTTCAGAGACGCTCAGAGTTAGATAGGTAAGTAGAATGGTAAGTAAGTTTGTTTATGGTTTAGAGTATATTTGGTCTTTAGGGGAGTTTGTTTGGATATTGTAATCTCCTGAGACATTATGTGTAACTATGGTATTCCTTCGCCATAAGTGAGGGCAGGTAATAAACTTGGGATGGGGCTGCTATGTTGGTGGCCGCTAGCTCTTCCTAGAGTTAGAGCAGTGATAATTTAGATGATGTGACAAAAAGCAATTAGCAAATTTCAAGGAAGAAATTTTATAAGGAGGGGAGATTGTAGAGACCCAAACCAGAGAAATAAGGAAATTAAATAAGAAAGAAAAAAAAGGGATTTTCAGCAAGCTTCATCGACGAACTCCATGTTTTAGTCGATGAAGGCCCTTCTTATGTTCATCGCCGAAATTTTGAGCTTTGTCAACGAAGAGATCCATAACGTCCAGAAAATATCAAGCTTAAGGTTCATCAATGAGGTTCTTCCTTCGTTGACGAACGACCTTGTGTGGCTCGTCGTTGAAGGCGTCCTTTCATCAACGAATTTGACCAAGTCAATGGGTCTATAAATAGATTTTTGTTTGCTTCTTCATTAAGAAATCAAAATATCTCCCTATATCTCTCTAGAATCTGTGCCCACACTCTCTCTCTTCGATCCTTGGCCATTTGTTGCCCGTTTCAACGATCGGAGGTTACCATGAGGATTAGGAAGTGAATATCTATAAATCTAGCAGAGTGGATTCTTGATTTTGGAAAAAAGCTAGGGTTTGGTTTTTGAGAGTTTTGGGTGTTTTGCAAGAAATAGGTAAGAGGATTATATTATGTTAGTTATGTTTATGAGTTCTAATGGATTGAAATGTTAAAATGATTTTTAGATAAATAGTTACAGCTTTTCTAGGGTTTCTGGGCCTAGGGTTCGATTAATAAACTATATTTTCAAAACCAACCGTTTAAATTTAAGTATGATATTTTTAAAATATAGTATTGGACTTTTTAAACATTTTCACTAGTTGGAAGATTGTTATTTCAAACCATAGGCTTATTTTAAAATCAACCAAAGACGGTAGGGTTGATTATCTCCATTTTTCCCGTATTTAGCTATATATCTATATTTAGTAAAATAAAAACCTAGAGATATTCATACCCCCATTCTAGCAGTAGTATGTATGTTCTTCAGCAGATGGGTTATGTGTGAGTTACCAGAAGAAAATTGTGTGGCATGAGTATATTTTTAATCGGTATTAAATGAACAGGTTTTATGTAATACTGAACTGTAACGGCTATAAGCCGAGATGAGAAATATGATGGCTATATGCCAAGAGAAGAGAAGAGAAGAGATAATATGAGATGAGATGAGATATGACGGCTAAATGCCGAGTTTATGATACGCCGATTTTGATCGAGTCAATATCTGGCAGATATATTTTACAGATATATGTACAGAGTATATTATATTATGTTTTTATGAAATGAATAATGATTACAATTTTATATGATGTAAATTCCCATATATGATAGTAGAGCCTTGTTATGATGTTCTCATGGTTAAGCATGGTACCGTAGCTATATGTATGTAGGGGTGCAACCACACTGCTCAATTAGAGTGTGGATGGGAAAGGCGACTGGTGGCCTGGGTAAAGTACTCCCCGAAGGAGTGATTGCGGGGCCCCATCTGACAGAGTATTCCGGATGACTTAGCCTTCGTGCGGCCTTCAGGCATAAAGAGAGAGTAGGCACCATCGCACTACTTTATGTTTGACTTGGCATTAGTCGGCCAACTATTTGTTAAGTCCAGCCTTCGAGCCGCACAACCCTTCATGGGGGGGAGCATGTCGCACGTGTATGTAATGGCGTGAACACGCTAGTCCTACAGACCAGGTTGTATCTTCTAGGCATATGTGGACCTCATAGGTCATGCCCGATTTTGATCATGACAAATACTGTGTTATTTAATGGTTAATGAGTTTGTGTGTAGGTTCAAGTAGGGATTCCAATTTGGTGTACATGGGCTTGAAGAGGATAAAAACCTTGAATTTTTATATATTTTATTTTAATTTTAGTTTTTATTCGGGTCTGTAATAATTAAAGCTCAATGGACTGTAATAATCAATGCATTACATGCATGATAAGATAGGTAAGCTCAAAAAAGACTTAGACTAACCTTGGGACCCTCATATTTGCATTAAAATGTGCCCTATCATTTTAATATTAATCATCATATGTATAGGGACAACATTATAAGTGGAATAGAACCGAAATACTCTAAAAGAGCATATTCGGTCGACCAAGCTATAATGAGTAGAGACCTTCGGTTGACCGAACCTCCACCGGGTCAACATTTTGACCCTTCGGTTGACTGACCAAAAAAAAAAGGCAACGCTCAGGTCAACCGAACCCCCACATGGGAAATCTTAACGCCACGATCGACCATCCAGTCTAATTCATTCTCATGCTGGTCGACTAAAGTTCATACAGTTTGGTCAACTGAACCCAATACGGTCGATCGAACCGTAGAGGTTCAAAATCGCCTTATGAATGGCTGACCGAACACATATTTCAAATTTTCTATGGTTGACCAGACTTAGCACTTCGGTCGACCGAACTCTCAAGATGGTCGACCAACCCTCTCGGGTTGCTCGGAATTTACTGAGGTTAAAACACTGTTAAAAATTATTAACCTCACTTAAAATTTTACAAAAATGACATCTGTGTCCTAAACAATTATAATTTTGGGGAAGTCTATATATACCCCCTCATTTGCAAAGTTTAGTAACTTGATTAGCAATCTTAATTAGCAAATACTCTCTGAATTTCAAAAATCCCTACTCTCATTTTCAAGCTCCCTACACTCATTGTTACTCATTTCTACTACCAAAAATCATCTTGTAAGAGTTTTATTGTGACCTTCTTATTAAGCTTAGGTTCTCTCTTGTTCCTTTTGATTGAGATAAATTTTATTAGAGAGCAAGCTTCAAGTTTTTCTAGGAGACTTTGTTAGTAAGTCTTCCACAGGAAAATTTCTTTGAACTCGTGAGTTTTGCATCTTCATTGCAGTACTCAAAGAGTTCATACTGTGTTTTGGTTGTGAAATATTATTTTTTAAAACCAATTTCAAATATCTACTATGATTTATTTTGAGAAAAATATTTTTTGAAGATATTTGAAGCGTACTTGAAATCTTTGTTGCTGCATTGTGATTGATTCCATTATCTTGACACAAAGATTCTCACATATACACTCTAACATTTTGATTGTCATTCTTGCATCATATTGAGAGTAGATATTAAAAATACACTGAGCTTATCATATCTTATCATTCAGTAGTGTGCTAATTATATTGGTACAAAATTTGCTTGATTGAGAAGCATATAGTTTGTACATAAATTATATTGTGAAATCTATTGTATTCCAGGCATGGCCTGAGGGGGCAGTAATCCAACCCGGGAAGAATTGTTTGTAAAGGCTGAGGTCAGTCCTGTGATAATTGACCTGGTTGTATTTGGGTGCCGCTCCACCCATTAAGTGACCCTATAGTGTAATCCTTGTGTTGGTGAGCCAAGGCGGGGACGTAGGCAGTTTGCCAAACCTCGATAACATTTCTGGTGTTGTCTATATTTACTGCTTTATTGTGCATGCCTAGTTAAATCACTTGTGCAGTTTAAATTTCTGCTGAATTGATATACTGATTTATTTTATACGCACTAGATTGACCTTAGGATTGTATAATACCGTTACTAGTGAATTAACCTAGGGGTAAATTTTAAAATACCAATTCACCCCCCTCTTAGGATTATAGTAAAGCCAACAATTGGTATCAGAGGCTAGTAGCTTAGACTTAATAGTTATTTTGCAAAAGATCTAGATGGCACATAGCATTATAGCCCCTTTCCCTGAGGGACCTTTTCCACACGACCTCCATTTTTCAGTGGTCTTAATTACACCTTCTGGAAATAGGGGATGCACATCTACCTTCAAAACATTGAATGGAAGGTGTGGAGAGTTGTCTCTAGGGGAAGTTACATTCCTATGAAAACCGAGGGTACAACTAGAGTTCCTAAGACTAAAGAGGAATATAATTATGATGATATGAAAATTGTTAGCTTGAATGCCACTGCCATGAATAATCTGTATTGTGGTCTTGATGTTAATGAATTTAATTGAGTTATGGCATGTTCATCTGCTAAAGAAATTTGGGATAACTTGAAGGTCACATATAAGGGTACTAGAGATGTAAAAGATAGTAGGATTGATATGTTGACCAGTGAGTACGAAGCATTTAGGATGAACACTGGTGAGTCCATTCAGAGCATGTACACTAGATTTACACACATCATAAATTCACTGCATGCATTAGGAAAGACCTATCCTACATATGAGATGATTAGGAAAGTCCTTAGAGGCTTACCTCCTATTTGGGAAGCTAAGGCTACGACTATTTCTCAGGGTAGATATCTTAAGGCCATGACATTAGATGAGTTGATAGGTTCATTGATCACCTATGAGTTGGCCATAAATGAGAGACTGAATGAGCATAATAGGCTGAGAAAAGTGTCTGCACTAAAAACTTCTACTAATACATCTAATGAGTGTAGCGAACCTGATTCTAAAGATGATATGGCAATGTTAATTAGAAAATTCAGCAGGTTCTTTAGGAAGAATAGTAGACCATACAGAAAGCATAGAGAGTCTAGAAAAAGAAAGGAAAAATCGAGCATATCAAACCAGATTGCCCTCAACTGAAAAAGGAGTCTAGGAAAAAGAAGACTATGAGAGCAAGCACCTCGTGGGATAAACACAACACTAGCGATTCAGATTCAGATTGCAACGACTCGGAGGTTGCTAACTTGTGTTTAATGGCACATGGTGATGAGGTATTGTCTTCTTGTTCTTTATCTTCATATTATTCTTCTGATGATGACTGTGATTTTGATAGCATGCCTACCTTTAAAGAAGTTCAATTCAAATATATTCGTGTGTCTAAACTGTTGAATAAAATGACCAAGAAGAATGATGTTTTGAAAAAGAAATGCGAAAATTGGTAAAAATTATTTGAAATGGAAAAAAATTCTCATGCTTCGATTCTTAAAGAAAAAGATTTGAAAATGGATGAGCTTGAAAGAAAACTAGAAGATATCTCCAAAATCATTTTTACATTTACTTAGGGAAAATGAAATTTGAAAAAACTCCTTGGGGCCCAAAGAAACTCTCTTAGTAAAAAGGGTCTTGGTTTTAATGGTGTTGAAAATGTTAGACGACCTAATATTTATTTGGGACATTTTACACTTAAATCAAAATCTCAAATCCCACCTAAAGATCCAAGGTGTTGAATGAAATGTTTTAAATGCAAGCAAATAGGTCATAATCAATTTGATTGTCCACCTAGGAATAAACATGTGAGAATCAAGAAAGTGTGGATAGTTAAAGGTGATCCAGGCACTAACCCTTGTGGACCCAATAGAGTTTGGGGACCAGCATCAATTACTTAAACTTTCTTGCAGGTGTGTTTGAGATCGTTATCTTCAAAGGACAAGCGGTACTTGGATAGCGGGTGCTCACAGCATATGACCGGCGATAAAGCAAAGTTTGCATCCATCACTCCCAAGGATGGAGGATATGTGACATTCGGCGACAATGCAAAGGGATACATCATCGGTGTAGGTAAGGTTGGTAAGGATCCTACCCTTGTTATTGATAATGTACTATTGGTTGATGGATTGAAACATAAATTGCCGAGCATTAGTCAATGATGTGATAAAGGCTATAGGGTATCATTTGAAAATGATAATTGCATAGTTAAAAGTAAATTGAATAATGAAATTCTTTTTACTACAGATCTCCATGAAAATGTATATACTACTACTTTTGATAATCTAGTTTCGCAACAAGTAACTTGTTTTTCTGCGATAAATGAAACTAGTTGGTTATGGCATAGGAGCTTAGAACATGCTAGCATGGACTTATTGTCAAAACTAGTAAGAAAAGATTTAATGAAAGGATTGCCTAAAACACCATTTCTAAAAGATAAAATCTGTGATGCATGTCAAATGGGTAAGCAAACAAAATCAAGCTTTAAGAAAAAAAAATTCAAATCTACCACTAGACCACTTGAAATGCTTCAATTAGATTTATTTGGTCCTAATATAGTGCAAAGTCTAGGTGGAAAATCAAATGCTTTTGTGATTGTTGATGATTATTCTAGGTTCACGTGGGTGTTGTTTCTCTCACATAAAAATGAATCATTTGAACAGTTTACTAAGCTATGCAGGAGAATTCAAAATCAAAAAGGCTATAAGATAACTCACATAAGAAGTGATAGAGGCACTGAATTCAAAAATGATGGCATAGAAAATTATTGTGATCTAAAGGGCATATCACACAATTTTTCTGCACCTAGGACCCCTCAATAAAATAGTGTGGTAGAAAGAAAGAAAAGATCATTACAAGAAATGGGTAGGACAATGCTAAATGAACATAATCTACCTAAATATTTCTAGGCTGAAGCAATTAGTACTGCATGTTATGTAATGAATAGGGTTCTAATCAGGTCATCACTTAACAGAACACCCTATGAAATTTGGAATGGCCATAGACCTAATATTTCCTATTTTTATGTGTTTTCCTGTAATTGCTTTGTGCTTCGGGATAATGAGCATCTAGGGAAATTGGATTCTAAATCTAATGAAGGCATTTTCCTAGGTTATTCTCTTAATAGTAAAGCATATAGAGTATTTAATAAGAGAACTTTAATTATCATTGAGTCTATTCATGTTGTATTTGATGAATCTAATTCATTTTCTAAGAAAGATGATGAAGATGATATTGACATTAGAAAATTCTTAGACAAGCTATCTTTTGAAAACAATGTGAATGAAAATTCAGAAATAAATGATAAATCATCTAAAGGTAATAAAAATGAGAGTGACGTTTAGGAGCTGCCTAAGGATTGGAAATTTATTAGGAATCATCTCTTAGATCAAATCATAGGTGAACCTTCACATGGTGTAGCCACTAGATCCTCCTTAAGAAACCTAGTGAGTCACTTTGCTTTCTTATCCCAAGAAGAACCCAAAAATATTAAAGAAACCATAGAAGATGAGTCTTGGGTGATGTTTATGCAAAAAGAAGTTAATCAATTTGAAAGAAGTAAAGTATGGACCCTAGTTCCTAGTCCTAATGATCATACAATTATTAAAACTTAATGGGTATATAGAAATAAGAAGGATGAGAATGGGGTATTAACTAGGAATAATGTTAGACTAGTTGCCCAAGGCTATAATCGGGAGGAAGGGATAGATTTTGACGAAACATATGCTCCTGTTGCTAGAATGGAAGCCATCTTTATGCTACTTGCTTATGCTGCTTTTAAGAACTTCAAATTGTATCAAATGGATGTTAAAAAAGCATTTCTTAATGGCTATAGAAATGAGGAAGTCTATGTAGAACAACCACCTGGTTTGAAAATCATAAGTATCCTGATCATGTTTACTGGTTGTTAAAAGCCTTATATGGATTGAAACAAGCTCTTCATAAAATCCAAGAATAATGATATGCTCCTTGTTCAAATTTATGTTGATGATATCATTTTTGGAGCAACTAATGATGAGTTGTGTAATGAGTTTGCCAAATGCATGCAAAGGGAATTTGAAATGAGCATGATGGGTGAACTTAATTTCTTCTTAGGGATGCAAATTAAACACGCTAAATATAAGAATTTTATATTCCAACCTAAATACATTAGGGACTTGCTCAATAAATTCATTATGGAAGGCAGTAAAATTCTTAGCACTCCTATGAGTTCTTCCTCTAAATTAGATAAAGATGTGCAAGGGATTCCTGTTGATGTAAAGTTATATCGTGGCATGATTGAGAGTCTTCTATATCTTATAGCTAGTAGGCCTGATATTATGTTTAGTGTGTGCATGTGTGCTAGGTTTCAGGCCGCTCCTAAGGAATCTCATCTATTAGCAGTTAAACGAATCCTTAGGTATCTAATTGGAACCATAGAGTTAGGATTATGGTATCCTAAGCATACGACCGTTGAGATTGTTAGCTATATCGATGTTGACTTTACCTGTAGTAAGGTTAATAGGAAAAGCACTAGTGACACTTGTCACTATTTAGGACAATCTCTCGTTTCTTGGTTCTCCAAGAAAAAAAAAAAAAAACTCAATTGCCTTATCCACAGCCAAAGTAGAATATATTGCAGCTAGAAGTTGTTGTGCTCAAACTCTATATATGAAACAACAACTTGTGGACTTTGGATTGCACTACGATACAGTACTGATTAAATGTGATAATACTAGTGCAATAAATATGTCAAAGAACCCTATCTCACATTCACGAACTAAACATATTGAGATTAGACATCATTTCCTTCATGATCATGTGCAAAAAGGAGATGTGGCACTTGAGTTTGTGTGCACAGAAAGCAGTGAGTTGATATTTTGACCAAACTTCTTCCGCAAGATAGGTTCATATAGATTAGACGAGAACTAGGTCTAATGCATAGTAGAGAGGCCTCCTAGATTTTGGATGGAGTGCATAAACTTAGGGGAAGCTTCTTAACATAGAAAACATATGGCTGTGAACTTTAAATCTATCATTGCATTATACTTCATGAGTTTGTATGTGTTTTGCAAATGTATGACCATCATATATCTTGTATGTTTAATAGTTATATTTATGTTTTCCGTTTTGATCATACTGAACTGTTTGAGTTAAGTAGTTGTGGATAAACTGTTCATTTAAAACTAAATCAGGTCATTTCTATATAAGGATTTTTGGTAAAATGCTCTATTTTCAAACAGCATGCTGTTGAAATTTCTAAAAATTTTCTCAAACATATCTTGTATTTAAATGCATCATACTTAATGCCTTGCTTACATGTTTTTAAATCATAGCCCTTTTTTCTATTGCCAAAAGGGGGAGAAGAGGGCCAAGTTAGGCTTACTTTGTGAACTTTAATTCCTTGTGCATATTGTCAAGGGGAGCCTTTAAGGTTGTACCCACTTTTGCATAAAATGCTCTAAAAGAGCATGTTCGGTCGACCAAACTATAGTGAGTAGGGACCTTCGGCCGGCCGAACCTCCACCGGCTCAACATTTTGACCCTTCGATTGACCGACCAAAAATATAAGGCAACACCCTAGTTGACTGAACCCCCACGTGGGAAATCTCAACTCCACGGTCGACCATCCAATCTAGTTCATTCTCATGCTAGTCGATCGAAGTTCGTACAGTTCGGTCAATCAAAACCAGTACGGTTGACCGAACCGCGAAGGTTCAGACTCGCCTTATGAATGGCCGACCAAATACATAGTTTAAATTTTCCCTGGTCGACCAAACTTAGCACTTCAGTCGACCGAACTCTCAAGATGGTCGACCAACCCTCTTGGGTTGCTCAGAATTTATTGAGGTTATAATACTATTAAAAATTATTAACCTCACTTAAAATTTTTGTAGAAATGACATCTATGTCCTGAACGGTTATAATTTTGGGGAAGTCTATATATACCCCCTCAGTTGCAAAGTTTAGTAACTTGATTAATAATCTTAATTAGCAAATACTCTATGAATTTCAAAAATCCCTACTCTTATTTTCAAGCTCCCTACGCTCATTGTTACATATTTCTATTGCCAAACATCATATTGTAAGAGTGTTATTGTGACCTTCTTATTAAGCTTAGGCTCTCTCTTGTTCTTGTTGATTGAGATAATTTTATTAGAGAGCAAGGTTCAAGTTTTTCTAGGAGACTTTGTTAGTAAGTCTTCAATAGGAAAACTTCTTTGAACTCGTGAGTTTTGCATCTTCATTGTAGTACTCATAGAGTTCGTACTACGTTTTGGTTGTGAAATATTATTTTGCAAACCCGATTTCAAATATCTACTGTGATTTATTTTAAGAAAAATATTTGTTGAAGATATTTGAAGCGTACTTGAAATCTTTATTGCTGCATTGTGATTGATTCCATTATCTTGAAACAAAGATTCTCACATATACACTGTCACGCATTGATTGTTATTCTTGCATCATATTGAGAGTACATATTAAAACTACATTGAGCTTATCATATATTATCATTCGATAGTGTGTTGATTATATTAGTACAAAATTTTCTTGATTGAGATGTATATAGTTTGTACGTAAATTATATTGTGAAATATGTTGTATTCCAAGCGTGGCTTGAGGGGACGGTAATCCAGCCCAGGAAGGATTGTTTGTAAAGTTTGAGGTCAACCCTATTCTAATTGACCTAGTTGTATTTAGGTGCTGCTCCACCCGTTAAGTGAGCTATAGTGTAACCCTTGTGCTGGTGAGCCAAGGTGGGGACCTAGGTAGTTTGCCGAACCTCAATAACATTTTTGGTGTTGTCTATATTTACTGATTTATTGTGCATGTCTAGTTAAATCATTTGTGCAGTTTAAATTTTCGCTGAATTGATATACTGATTTATTTTATATGCACTAGATTGACCTTAGGCTTGTGTAATACTATTGCTAGCGGATTTATCTAGGGGGTAAATTTTAAAAAACCAATTCACCCCCCTCTTAGGATTATAGTAAAGCCAACAACATATATAGGCATATTTACTATAGAAAGGGCTATATTGAGCCAGCAGTATGTATTTTTAGATTTATAGAGTAATACAGTTTTAAAATGTCAATTAAATGTATTTATATGTTAGCAGTATATGTACACATGAAATTTCATGTTAGCCACACACTAATAATAATATAATTTGTCTTACTGAGAGGTGTCTCACCCTAGCATACAAATGTTGTTTCAGGTCCTCCGAGGGATCGAGCCTAGCATGTTGCCAGGCAGAGTTAGATAGTAGACAGTCTTTGTCAGAGCTGGTCAGACTTTATGCAGTGTCTGTCTCTTTTGGGGACTGTATATATACTAGATTATGTTTTTAGTTATGTATGGATGTATATGGGAACAGTTAGAGTCTCTGGTAAGTTTTATTAGAAGATGTATGTTTTCAGCTGTGTATGTTTATACTGTTCAGTATGAAACATCCATTTTTCCCTTGTTTGGGTAGGTTGTATATGTATGGTATCAGAGAGATGTATGTATGTATGTATGTTTAGTGGCACTTTGGGCATATTGAGAGGGTCGAGGCACTACATTATTTGTATGTGTTTTCAATTTTGGCTTAAGGGACTTGTTCATTTTGTGTCCTAGTGTCGATCTAAGGTCTTGAGAGATAATCCAAAAAATTCGATGTCAGTCGATCGAAGGTGATCCCTAAGGTCATCCAACGGTCTTGAGCATATAATCCTACTACGCATGTGATGCATTTATTATAAACCATATTAACTTTTAAACCAAATGAATTGAATGCAAATACAATAATAACAAGGGTTTTCATTCTTTTGCTTCTTCAGATGCCATAAGTAAGTTTTGATCTTGAAGTTCGTATGGCTTCCTTGTTTTCCTACCATTAATGCGTGCTAAGGATTAACCTGTTCAAGAAGTTCAGTGCACAGGTAAGAAACATTGGTTTTGTCATAATCAAAACAGGATCAGACTCATAGAGTAAACAGTTGGAAATGGGGTGATCCCAAGAGGGTGGTGAATTAGGTATTAAAAAAATTCCCCTAGGTTGAACTCATTTCGCAGTTTCACAACCTAGGTCCGTCTAAGCATTCTTAATAAATCAAGTATGCAAATATCTAAGCCAAATAAGATATTCTTGGTAAATTAAATACTTGCATACAATCACCACATCATATCACATTTAATCTTCAAAGCGTGTATGTGAAAATGATTAAGCCATGAAAGTAAACATACACATAAGACGCATATCTCATTTAAATAAAGGGCATGTATAAAGTAATGATAGCGATAAATGAACAAGCATACATATGCGTAAATTAAAGTGCGTGAATTTAAACAAGATAGATAGATAGATAGATAGATAGAGAGAGAGAGAGAGAGAGAGAGAGAAACACACGATATGTTATCGAGGTTTGGTCAAACCAGCCTACGTCCCCACCTTGGTCATACCCTCCAAGGATTCCACTATCCCTACTCACTTAAATGGGCAGAGCAAAAGCCGTTACAACCTCTCCTTACGGGGCGAGGAAAACCCCAACTCAATTACAAAGTTGAGCCCAACTTGTCTCCTTTACGAGACGAAGACTCCCCAGTTCAATTTACTGGGCTGAACCCAATCGATCTCACTTACGGGGCTGAGACTCCCCAGTTCAATTTATGGGATGAACCCAACCGATACATTAAAAATCATTTTTGTAGATATAATGTGCTTCAAAAATAAGCTGGGATGTACACATTTAAGCTCATAAAATGCACACTATAATATGATATGAAATATGCTCAGTAGAGTAAGGGTGTTTTCTCAAAACGATATTTTCAATCTTTGAGAAATGATGTGTATGATAAAATACTCAAAGATGTGACCCTATAAATTTTCTCCCAAAAATATATTTCAATACAAGTATAGGAGAACCTAGGGTTTGCTCTTTAAATAGTTTTTGCACAAATAATATATATGAATATATGTAAATAATAAATATGTTCTCCAACAAATATTTTTGCAAATAAAAATATTTGGATAATCTAGGATTTAAGCTTGGAAAACATTTGTGCAATATATGATTTTTCCCAAGAATATTTATCAAAAGAAATAACCGGGAGAAACCAAAGCTATACTCTTAAAAAGGATTTTCAAAACTAAATAATAAGTGAGAGTAAGCATGTAAGAAATAAATGTCCAAAATAAATATAATTTATTCCAAAAATGATTTTGGAATAAATTAATGGAAGGAGAGTTGGAGAGTTTTGTTTTAAAAAATTTGCCCCAAAGGAATAGATTTTTACAATAAAAATGATTTGATTAACAAATGATTTGAGAGAAAATTTAAACTAATCAAAGTTGCTAATTTTGGCGAATGAAGGGGTATATATATAGACTTCTTGAAAATATGATCGTTTGGGGACACGCTTGGTATTTTTCAAATTGTTTAATGAAAAAGTTAAGCTTAATTAGCACTGAAAAATAATGAAACCCGAGAGGTTTGGTTAACCGTGTTCAAGGTTCGATCGACCACTTTTGTAAGTTTCAGTCGACCATGACAATTTTGAACTACAGGCTCGGTCGACCATCTCAGGGCAATTCCAAACCCTTCGTGGGTTCAGTCGACCATAGTAAGAGGCCGGTTGACGATCTTTGATGTTTAGTCGACCAATGCCAATTTGAACTACAAGGTTTGGTCGACCAAGTAGTTGGGGTTTTAGAGGTCAATGGTTCGGTCGACCGAGGACGGTGCATTCATTTTAGTATGGTTGACCGAGCGAAGTCAACATGTTGACTTTTGACCTGTTCGGTCAACCGAAACGTTTATAACGCAAATTGGTCGGTCGACCGAGACTTAGTCAAACTTTTGACTTTTTGGCCGGTTCGATCAACCAAGCTAATTAAAGCTCGTACTGGTCTGTCGACCGAGGGCATTAATAATTAATTTTTTGCCCAAAAAATCTAACGTCAATCGATTGTAAGCCCTAATTTTTTACCTTGATTTATATTAAAACCTTTGTAAAATTTTATTTTTTTATAAATATAAGAGAAAATGAATTTCTTTTCTATTTTCCTTTCCTTTCTTCAAACAAAATCTTTGATCCAAATTGACCATATATAAATTTGGAATATTGAAAAGTAAGGTGGCATTTTCATAATTCTTTGAAAAATTAGAAATAAAAAATAAAAATACATTCACAAACAAATATTGACTAAACTGTTTATTATATATTAATTTATTCATACAAATATTGTAAAAATAAAAAATTAACTAACTTTTTTTAATTTGTTCAAAACTAATATGAAAATTGAAAATTGTTTTATAAAACTAAATGGACTCTAAACTTCATGCATGCATACGTAAGTAATTCTCTCTCTCTCTAGCATGCATAAAATGCATGTACATAAATAGATTCACGGCAGTGAACATCATCTACAAGGATCCAAATGAAGTAGACAAATTGGCTGTTGAAAATGTTTCACGAAGGGCTATCCCTCACTCACAGCTTTTGGAATTCATTGCAAAAATCTATAGTTGCTTCCTTTGTCATTTGATAAAAGAGTGTATTTGAATATATATTTTGTTTTTTTTTTTTTTGTGTATAGTATAGTGACGGCAATCGACTACAAGAGGTTGAATGGGAGGAATCAATTTCCAAAAGAAAATGTAACAGGTAAAATTTTTTGGTCGTTTCAGACTTAGTTATTTTGTATAATTATTATACAACAAATAACTAGCACAAAAAAAAAAACTAGCTTTTAATGACGAATTTATTAATGACGGATTCAATTTCGTCACTAAAAATGGGTATTAGTGACAATTTTTAATAATCGTCACTAATAGTGTAAGCATTAGTGATGATTTTAAAACCGTCACTAATAATTTCGTCACTACAAACCGATTTTCCTGCCCAAACTATTGCGATAAACCATTTTTCACGCAGAATTTATCTTAGGAAAATATTAGCAATGATTCTATGGGTATTAGTGACGAATAAAATCCGTCACTAAAAGTCGTTATTAGTGACAATTAAGTCGCCATCACTACTATTATTTTATTAATATATAAAAAATATATAGTTAACACTACTAGTAATGAATTTTCAAAACCGTCACTAATAACATGTATTAGTGACGGTTTAGAGTCGTTACTAGTAGTCTTTTTATCTAGAAAATTAAAAATAATTTTATAAACAATAGTAATGACAGTTTGGGAAAATTCATCACTAATAATAAGGTATTGGTGACGGTTTAGATTCATCACTAATAGTATTTTTATTTAAAAATTTTAAAAATAATTTAGTTAACAGTATTAGTGATGGTTTGGGAAGATTCGTCACTAATAATATGGTATTAGTGACGGTTTTGATTTGTCACTAACAAACTCTTTATTTAAAAACTATAAAAATAATTTAGTTAAATATATTAGTGACGTTTTGTGAGGTATTAGTGACAGTCTAGATTCGTCACTAATATGCATAAATATATTTACCCGCGCGGCTTAGGTTTTCCCAAATTCCCTTATTTCCCTTCTTTCCCTTTCCCTCCTCACCCTCCCCCCCAACCCTAATCTCTTTCCCTCCTCCCCTCCCGATCATCCTTTCTCAGTCGCAGCCCCAACCCCTTGCCTTCGCTGTTCATCGCAGCCCCTCGCCGTCGTAGTTTGTTGCAACCCCTCGCCCGTTGCCGTTCGCAAACTGTTGCAACCCCTTGACAATCTCCCAATCTGCCTCTCCATTTTCCCTCTGATTTCTCCCTCCTCCCTCATTTCCCAACCTCCCACGATACCCAATCTTTAGGGTCGAACCCCCCACCAGCCATTCCCACTGCCGCCATTGCCATCACTGCCGTCGTTGCTTCTCGTCGCTCGCCCGAGGTCATTCTGTTAGGTTTGTCTTGTTGTTGTTCTTCTTCTTCTTCTTCTTCTTCTTCTTCTATCTTATGGGGCACAGATACTTTTACCTGATGGCGAGAAATGGGTTCTACAACTCTCTTGGATTCCAATCCTCCACCCAACGATTCAACTGTTCCTGATTTATTTGGTATCGTTCTCTCTCTCACTTGTGTTTTCTATCGTACTTTTACCTGACATCTTGTTGCTTGTAAAGAATCAAGCAAGTGTGTGAGCAAGAGATTGAAATTCATGGATCCTGTGGTAGAATTAAATCTAGTTGTAGCACTTGCACTAGCTTGGGGCAATGCAACATTGCATTGCCAATGTATTGCAACTGTTCCAACTTCTTCTTTTAAAAAAAAAATTTATTTTTTTTGTTTCAGTTTTTTCTTTTGTTTTGGTTCCAATAGAAAGGAGGTAGTTGCAAAAATGTCTTTGTCGAACTTAGCTTCCTAATGTTGTGTGGTTTGTGCACAAATGAAATCTTTTTATTCAAACACATTCTATGCTTTTTATTTTTAAAAATTAAACTCAGATTTAATTATCAAATTAAAAATACGTTATTATGTTCAAAATATGTATAATACAATATCAGTTTTATTTCTAAAATAAGAATCTCAATACAAGTAAAGTATTTAGATGTAGTATGTTCTGAATGTTTAGTTTCCTTTTCCTTTTAGTTAGTGTGTTGTTCTTTCTTTCTTTCTTGTTCTCACTATAGTTTTCACCTCTTGTGGGATAGCCTACTTGTCTTTATCTTTTTAACTCATAGGAGATGCAAGTTTCCCTCTTGGAATTAGGGGCATTCCATTTTTCTTTTTTCTATTTTTTGGCAGAAATAGAGAGGATAAAATCATTATTGAGAAAAATTGGATGTAACCATTTTGAAAATATTATTTATATAAATTATGATTTCATTTTGATTTTCACTTAAAAAAAATTAAGTTAGACATGTGTGCGGCACATGTTCTATTGTTAGTATAATAAAAGACACTAACCTTCCAAAAACTCTAAAAAAGAATACAAATCTTTTTTAGAATTTGGTAAAACTAAAACAAATCTTCTATGAGTTTTCAATAATATCACAAACTAAAAGTGCCCAATAGTGTCATAAAACTAAAAAAAAATCTCCATAGTGTTTCAAAGCTTACTTATATCTTTTTTTTTTTTGTACCATCTATATTTTTTAGTCATATGTTGAATTGGTTCATCGGGTCTTTCATTAAGCTGCCTAGTCCCTTCACCAAAAAGGGTTAAAAAAAATCACCCACTAGCCACTTTCATGAGAACTCCTCGAAAGCCCCAATAACCTATGGCATCCCTCCTACCTCCTCTTTTCCCGATCACTCGTTAGTCTGATATCCTCTCACAAACGAATGATTGTCTCTATAATGTCTTTGTACTTTTTCTTCAAGTATTCCAATTGATCTTCAAGCAAGAATTTACTGAGCGCCAGCTCTCCATTCTGCTCTCCATTTGTGAGTGATCTGCTAGTGAAGATCGCACTTATATAGGAGCATTAGTCAAGCGCTGGAACTTAGTAAATGCAAGCTTGAAGATCAATTGGAAGACTTGAAGAAAAAGTACAAAGATGCTAAAGAGATGATCATTCATTTGCTAGAGGATAACAGAGTAATGAGCGATCGAGAAAAGAGGAGGAAGGAGGGATGCGAGAGGTTATTGGGGCCTTCGAGGAGTTCTCATGAAGGTGAGAAGGAGTCTGTTGCATATCTAAAGAAAAATATGAACGATTTGGAGTGCGCAAAGGCGAGAGCCGAGACGAGGGTTGAGGCTTGGAAGAAGCAGT
The DNA here is from genome assembly GCF_029873635.1 of Malania oleifera. Taxonomy (NCBI): domain Eukaryota; kingdom Viridiplantae; phylum Streptophyta; class Magnoliopsida; order Santalales; family Ximeniaceae; genus Malania; species Malania oleifera. Next base: position 54,589,798 of record NC_080424.1, on the reverse strand, counting down.
TTTTGGAATTAGAGGTCAGGGCAATTTTTTTGAGTGGCGACTGGTGAGTGGATGATGGATGACTATCCATAATGCACCGAATGACTAAATTTTTTAATGGATGGTATTATGTTATATGAATTGTAGATTGAACTATTGGAATACATGCTTGTGTTGAATGCCAACTACATGACTGATGCAGTATATTGTGAATTGCATGTTGATAGTGGATTTAGTTCTGGTATGCCCAAACTGAATGGTATCTACATGATGCAACTTATTGTGATTTGTTTGCTTGAATCTATCAAGTTTTAAAGCATGAATTTTTTGGGAAATGTCCAACTTACAGATGGTATGCTGCCGAAATTTCGTTAAAATATTTCCAAAATAAAACCATGTACAATGATAATTATGATAAAATGAATGTTAAAATATTTTTGAAAGGATGAGTGAAAGTTAACTAAATAGTAAACTTCATACTTACATAATAAGTATTGTCATTTCATATGTTCATTGAAGCTTAGACCCATTCAAGAATGGACTGTACATTCATGACTAATTGTACATGTGAGACAAATCAATTGTTAGAATTCAATTGATTATTAGTCATACTATGTAGACTAATAATCAATTGAATATGTTAATTATTTGTTTCACTTACGATTAGTGATGTTTGTATTTCAACCATTCTTGAATTGTCCAATGTGGACTGTTTAGGAAGTTGTATTTACATTGTTGTCATCGTTCACGATTTGTTCATTGTCATTATATATTTCAAGCGCGTCTCTACTTTTGTTCTCTAGGTGCATAGTGGGGTGTTGTGACAATTTGTTAGTGATGAAAAACTAGCAAGTGATGTGCACTTCCTCCATCTCGTGTACTTGGAGAGCTATGGGAAGATGCTGCTGAATTTTATAATGACTACGATGAAGGAATTTGAGTGATTGATTGCAATGTAAATGCGGCATTCCTGAATAGGATAGGATCCATACCCTTTAGACGGAAGGTGGTTGATTTTAGGATTCACGATGCATGCATTATAAACATTCTGAGAATGTAATCAAAACCATTTACTTGAACATGTTATAGGGTAATTAATGAACATGGATAAGAGTTGGATGGAGGCTCGAGGTAGGTTTTTTCCAGAATACATGAAAGGGATACATGATTTTATAGAGTTCGTGCGTCCTCATGCAGACAAAGCTAGTAGAATAAGGTGTCCTTGCAATAAATGCCAAAACCTAACATTCAAACACATTGATTTGGTTCATAAACATTTATTAGTCTTTGGAATGGAGACAAGGTACACAACATGGGTGTTCCACGGTGAAGATTACGCAGTTTAGAGCAATGATGATGACGATGAAGATGAGGGGGCAAATATAGTAGGTGGTGATACATGTTTGGGAGGGTTAATCGAAATGTTAGGTGATTTGTAAAGGGGGGATTGCAATGGACATGGACGATGTCAGTATGTTGCGTATTGGTGATGAATCTACTTCAGAAGGTACCTGGTAGGCTCGCCAAGGCTTGGGTCCTTAACTACCAAAAATAATATTTATAAAACCTAACTATCCCAAGTTAAGTAGAAAGTGAGTAAGTCGGGTATCGATCCATAGAGACTTAAAGTGCTATTATCAAACCACTTCCAGATTAGTTTATTATAGCCTTGTTATGAAAAGAAAGTAAAAGGTGGTATTTTTCAATGGGTGAAATCTAATCAACTACTGAAAAGCAATTAAATGAAAGCAAGTAAATTTATATTAATTGTACTCCTACAAAGTAGTGTTTAGACATGAGTACAGTTTAGGATATTGTTCTGCTTACTCCTAGTTCAGTGAATTTATCGTACTAAACTAGCCGGAACCTAGCTAAATAATCCAAGGAGTCGTTTGAGGGTATAGAGTAGCAAGGGTGTTCCAGTCATCTGGAGCACGATCGGGAACCGGAGTATACTCTAGCACAATGATCATAAGAACCTCTATAGGAGATTGTAGCCTAATACATGTACCTGAATGAAGCAATAGAGGTGCAAATCTAACATCATCACAATCTAAACCATAAATGAAAGCAGTAAAGGGGAGCTGCAAATGAAACCATGTAAAAAGATCATCCCTTTACATTGATCACATCTGTCACTAACGCTAGGAAGTACAAAATAAGATCCTAACATACACGAATGTTATATGAACACCGCCAGTTGTCATAGACCGTTGGAGACTCCATTTACGAACTAAAACTATTCTACTTCTATTCTAACTCTGCTCTCAATGAATTCCTAGGTCTGTCACTAACCTAAGAGAGGCCAAAGAGGAACCCAGAGTTTGTTTTCATAGCGAATACTTATAGGATATAGGGTTTACAAAGGTTGTTTTAAAAATTAGGAAAGTTTGCAACAAATCTCACGTAGCAGATCATTGCTATCGACCAAGTCGCTCCTCTGGCATTCTGGTGCGCCCTAGTCGGATCTCGTGGGAAGTTAGGGATTCAAATCTTCAATATCTTTGACTTCGTCACACCTTAGGGCCTTGATGGTTGAGCTGATGGTCGAGACTTGCAGTATCCAGATCCTCAAGAAATCTCAGTATCTTGACATAGTCGCTCTGAAAGGTCTCTTGGTTGAACACGTCATCGAGACTCTCGATATTTTTGAATTTTAGTTCTATCTCAATATCTTGATGTGGTCGCTCCAGTGTGTCACTTGGTCACGCACTTGGTCGAACCTTGCAGCATTCTGATCTCAATCTGAATCTTGGACTTTGAAGTGAAATACTAAGTCGCCCATGTGGTTTGCTGGTTGCGTCACTTGGTCGAGCATCATCTTTTTGTCTATTTATGATTTGAAGCTTATGGAGCTTGGCTAAATGTCTAAATTTGAGCTTTGAATCCTCCAAATCCTCCTTGGTTCCTTGTATTGCCTAACTCCATGGTTTTAACTTGTTTTTCCTGAAAAGACAAACAAACCTTGCTTTGCTTTGAACAATGATAACTTCAGGTAAATACATAATAAAATGAGGATAACCAAAGGTAAATGAGGGTCTAAAATCATGTATTTTAGGCACTCATTAGTACCATACCTTGCGATCCTAATACGTTAAATCAATTTAGTAAACCATTTTCTAATCTTGTGAAGGATGCACGGGTGCCCCTATATCCAAACTATGCAAAGTTCTCAAAATTAGAGTTCCTGATAAAGTTGCTTCATGTAAGGACAATGCATGAGTTATCTCAGAATGCATTCAACATGCATTTAAGCCTCATTAAGGCGACACTACCTGATGGTGAAACACTTCCAAAGTCCTTTTATGAGGCGAAGACATACATACGTGAATTGGGTCTCGGTTACACTCAAATACATGCATGTAGGTATGATTGTGCACTCTTTTATGGTGAACATGAAAATGCGAACGAGTGCCCAGAATGTGGTGAAATGAGGTATAAAATGAATCAGAAGAAGGGTAAAAAGATCCCCTAAAAAGTTTGGCGATATTGTCCATTAATCCCACGACTACAACGATTGTATATGTGCAAAAAGACTGCTACCGATATGAGATGACATAAAGAGAAACGTCTTCAAGATAGAAACACCCTTAGCCATCCAGCAGACTCTGAAACTTGGGCTGAGTTTGATAAAATGCATTCGTGATTTGCTAGTGATCCTCGCAACATCAGACTTGACCTTGCTTCAGATGGGTTCAATCCTTTCAGTAACATAAACAACCCATATAGCATGTGCCCAGTTATGATGATGTCATACAAAATGCCGCCATGGAAATTTATGAAAGAACCCTTCATTTATATGTCTCTACTTATTCTCGGACCGAGGGAACCTGGTAATGATATTGATGTTTACCTATGTCCGTTAATTAACGAGTTGAAAGAACTATGAGAAAAAGGAGTGGAGACATTCGATGTAGAAACGGGGACAAAATTTTGGATGCATATTGAGCTATTGTGGACAATTAATGATTTCCCCACTTACAGCAACCTATCGGGTTGGAGTACAAAAGGTTACTTAGCATGCCTTGAAGCATGGATGCAAGTTATGCTTTATATGTCATCGTCATTTTCTACAACATGGACATCCTTAGAGAAATCGTGGTGTTAGAAGCTTTAATGGAAAACCTGAATAAAGGTTGTAGAAAAACCGAGTAAGTGGGAAAGAGATATTAAACCAGCTCAGGTTGATTGCAGATGTGAAATTTCGGAAACCACCGAGTAGTAGAAAAAGGAAACTTGCTGAGTGTGTCACGCCCCGAACCCACAGGTGGGTCCCAGGTGTGAATTTAGTAACATAACTTGTCTCTGTATCAATTTAAAACATACATGATACAATACCAAAGAGATTCCGACCCCGTAAGGTGAATGGACGCCCACATACATATATACAAACATCCATACTTATCCAACATACGCAGCAGAAAATGGTCTTTTATACATAACTAGTATCATACCAGAGTCTACATGAGCTAGGATATACATTCCCATAATACAAATATACCCCACATGTCTACAAAAACCATCCCGGCAACTTGGATACCAAAACTCGTACCTAAAAGGTACTAGCAGTAGCTACGACACCCCTTGCTTCCCGATGCTAGGATGCTACTTACCGCTACTTGAAAGCCCTGAAAATATTGTACGTACATTCGGGGTGAGACACCTCTCAGTAAGGAAGAAAATAGTTTATATCAGTGTATGGCATACCAGTGTCATTTTACATAATTCATAACATTATACATACGATACAGTTTGAAACAATTTGTACAGTTTCATACAATTCCATACAGTTCCAATATTTTCAGAAACCATTCCAGTTCATACGATACCCAAAACATACATACATACATACATACGGTCAATGTCGTCATACTAGTTCGCAACTACACCAGGTCACCTCGTCTCACAGTGATTACATTGCTACATACACAACTACGCTGCGATGATCAAGGCCCAATGGTGAATCCATTGCCTCATACGCAACTACACTAGGTCACCTAGTCTCACAACGATTACATTACTACACATGCAACTACGACGATCTACGACTCAGGCCCATTAGTGATTACATTGCTACATACGCAAGTACACATGCTCACCTAGTCTCACCACGATTACATTGCCACATGCAAAACTACGTTGCGTCGACTTAGGCCCACAGTGAATCCATTGCTTCATATGATATAGTATATAGCTCACACCACTTCAGTGACAAACCTAAATTAGACTGGTGATATTTCACACTCTCGGATATAGAGCCGGACACTCTTGCCTACGGTAGTTAACTGATCCATGGCACAGCGTACAGTAATTAGCCGCCACATAGCTATTTCGGCATACGGTAATTAGCTGCCACTAGCCGATTTCACAAAACCTGGAATCATTTTGGAACTAACATCCCTATACATTTCAACGTATGGTAATTAGCCGCCATATAGCTGTTTTACAAATACGTAGAACAATTTCACACATTCATACATACCACACTTATTTGGTTTACGGTAAATCATATCATTTACAATTTCAAGTATACGGTTTATGCAAATATGGATTACGGTCACCTCAACAATATAGTTTTAACACAATCAACAGATTTCCAAACAAAATAGAGATCATACCTGAAATCCCCAATTTTCCCGAAAACTGTAACCCAAAAATCCTGCATTTTTACCCGATAGATTTCCCCAAATAAGTAGCCAAAACATACATATGATCATATCTTATAGGCTTACCGATCCTGATTTCAAAAATGGACTAATATAAACAGAATCCCCTTACCTTAACCCGAAAACCAACTACGAACTCTACGGTCCTCAAAACTACGAACCGAGAACCCAAAACCTACAAACCATAGTACAAAACATACTTACAATTTGTACTACTATACATATATAGAATCAGAAATGAAAAATCGAGCCTTACCTCGATTTTAACCCGAAACCTGAAAATGCTCGAATCGAGATTCCGATCCACTAGAAACGTAGAGAATCCTTCACTGATTCTCGCAGTAACCTTGGATCCACGAACCGAGCAATGATCGACAACCAAAACTAGAGAGAGAGAATGAAGGGAGAGTTCTAGAGAGAGAGAGAGAGCTTTTCCAAAACTTAACAATGAAGCAAGCTAAAAATATCCTTATAAAGACCTTTGACCCAGAGGATTTCGTCAACGAATTGGTGTCCTCATCGACGAGGTCTTCATGGATTTCGTCGACGAACCCTGATATTTAAATTTTTCCAAATCTCTTAGCTTTTCTTCGTCTACGAACCTCTGAATTTCATCGACGAAAAGCCTTCTACCTTTGTCGACGAATTATGGCCTCATCAATGAAGTCTGCAGAATTCCATTTTTTACCCATCTTTTACATAATTAACCCGTTATCACAGTTTGGGTTCTTACAACCTCCCCTCCTTACAAAAATTTCGTCCTCGAAATTTGCAATCTCTCTTTACATGCACATTCATACTACTGCATACATACCTACTCTGAGGTGAAACAGTGACTATCTATACGTAGTCCCTCTACGATACATACATACTCAATCTAGAGAATATGGTGGCCATTTATACGCAGCCCTGTTACGATACATACATACATGCTCTAGAGAATACGGCGCCTATTTATACGCAGCCCCATTACGATACATACATAGATGCTCTAGAGAATACGGCAACCATTTATACGCAGCCCTGTTATGATACATACATACATTCCCTCACTTATGGCGGAGGAATACCATGGTTACATACATACACGGTCTCGGGAGCTTACAATACCACATGACTCTCCTAGAGACTAACCACTAAATATAATATGATAACAGAGATTTACATACATACATATATACTTATACCACCCTGCTATCCAAGCACTACTCAGAAAAACTGCGGTTACTTCCGACGTATTTCCGTTTCCAGTTCCCAAGAAGCTTCCTCAACCTCGTGGTTTTGCCATAATACCTTCACCAATGGTATTTCTTTGGTACAAAGCTTCTGAACTTTACGGTCCAGAACCTGAACAGGTATCTCCTTATATGCTAAAGTATCCCCAATTTCCAACTCATCATAACTAAGAACATATGAAGGATCCAACACGTACCTCCTCAACATGGATACGTGAAACACATCATGGACCCTCGAGAGTGCTGGGGGTTGTGCAACTCTATAGGCTACTGGACCCACTCGCTCAATGACCTCGAATGGAATGATATACCTCGGGCTCAACTTGCCCTTCCTTCTGAATCTCATCACTCCCTTTATTGGAGCGATTCTAAGGAATACCTTACCCCCCACCTCGAACTCCAACTCACGGCGACGAACATCCGCGTAACTCTTCTGCCAACTCTGAGCCGATCTAATCCTTTCCCAGATCAAACCTACCTTCTTAGACGCCTGCTGCATGAGTTCAGGTCCTAAAACCTGACGTTCACCGACCTCATCCCAAAACAAAGGAGATAGACACCTCCGACCATACAAAGCCTCGAATGGGGCCATCCCTATACTAGCCTGGAAACTATTGTTATAAGCAAACTCTACTAGTGGTAGAAACTGAAATCAGCTACCACCGAAGTCCAATACACAAGCCTATAATGTATCCTCCAAGATCTGTATTGTCCTCTCCGACTGTCCATCAGTTTAGGGGTGGAACGTTATATTGAATGTAAGCTTCGTCCCCAATGCTTCCTGTAAACTTTTCCAAATTCGGGAAGTAAACCTCGGATCCCGATGGAAAACAATAGACACCGGCACTCCGTGCATTCTCACAATCTCATGTACGTACATATCAGTTAGCCTACTCAAAGGGTAGCTAACCTTCATTGATACAAAGTGAGCAGATTTCGTTAACCTGTCCATAATTACCCAAATAGCATTCTGCCCGTGAAGCGTTGGCGGAAATTTGGCAACAAAGTCCATGGAAATGTGCTCCCACTTCCATACTGGAATAGGCAAAGGGTGCAACGACGCTGCCGGCCTTTGATGTTGAGCTTTCACTTGCTGACACGTCAGACATTGCTCCACAAAGTCCAGCAGGGTCCCTCTTCATACCACTCCACCAGAAGGACTCACGCAAATCTCGATACATCTTCGTACTAGCCGGATGTACCGTATACAGAGAACAATACGCTTCCTCCAGAATTGTCCTTCTGTTCTCATCATCATTTGGAACACATACCCGGGTCGAAAATCTCAACACACCTCTGTCAGAGATGTGAAAGTCCGCAGCCAAACCCTGCTGCATCTTCTCCACAATCCCAGTTAACTATGCATCATTAGCCTGCGCAGCTTTAATACGCTCAAACAAGGTCAGTCGGATCACCAAGCTAGCAATGAAAGCGTGATGATCACCAGATACCAACTCCACGCCAAGGCTTTCCAGATCTCGTCTAACATGATGCTGAGCTACCACTACAGTTACTGCTACATGTTCTGACTTCTAACTCAATGCATTAGCTACCACATTAGCCTTTCCCAGATGTTAACTGATCATGCTATCGTAGTCCTTAATAAAATCTAACTACTTCCTCTGCCTCATATTCAACTCCTTTTGCATGAAAAAGTACCTGAGGCTCTTGTGGTCAGTGAAAATCTCGCACTGAACACTGTACAGATAGTGTCACTAGATCTTTAGTGCATAAACAATAGCAGCTAACTCTAAGTCATGCATAGGGTAATTTTTCTCATTCTCCTTAAGTTGTCGAGAAGCATAAGCTACCACCTTACCCTGTTGCATAAGTACACAGCCTAAACCTTTCATAGACGCGTCGCATCACAAAGTCCCCATTCCACGAAAGAATGGTCAACACTGGAGTAGTAACCAGTCGGTGCTTCAACTCGAGAAAGCACTGCTCGCAACCACTAGTCTAGTCAAACTTCACCCCCTTCTTAGTTAATCGTGTTAGAGGTCTAGACAATTTAGAGAATCCCTCCACAAACCGACGATAGTAAACCGCCAGTCCCAGAAAACTCTGAACCGCCTACACACTCTTTGGTCTAGCCCAGTCGACCACAACTTCAATCTTACTGTGATCAACGGAAATACCGCCCCTAGAAACCACATGGCCTAAGAACGTGATCTGATTCAACTAGAGCTCACACTTTTTCAGCTTAGCATACAACTTCTTCTTCCGTAGAATTTGTAACACTAACCTCAAATGTTCTACATGCTCTTCTGTACTCCTCGAGTATACCAGAATGTCGTTAATGAATACCACTACGAATCGATCTAGGTACTCATGAAAAACCCTGTTCATCATATCCATGAACACCATCGGTGCATTCGTCAACCCAAAAGGCATGACTAAAAACTCGTAGTGGTCATATCTGGTTTGGAAAGCAGTTTTTGCTACTTGTAGTGGTCATATCCTCAGATCTAACCCTCACCTAATGATACCCTGACCGTAAGTCGATCTTTGAAAAGACTTGCGTTCCCTGCAGCTGGTCAAAAAGATCATCTATAAGAGGCAAAGGGTAACAGTTCTTCACCGTCACTTTATTAATCTCAAAATAGTCAATACACATACGCATCGACCCGTCCTTCTTCTTCACAAACAATACTGGAGCTCCTCAGGGTGAAACACTAGGTCGAATGAATCCCTTGTCCAGTAATTCCTGCAACTGCTCCTTCAACTCCCAAAGTTCTGTTGGAGCCATCCGGTACGGAGCTCTAGAGATTGGTGCCTTGCCAGGCAGCAACTCTATCGCAAACTCCACCTTATGATCTGGAGGTAAACCGGGTAATTCCTCTGGAAACACATCCAAAAACTCGTTGACCACCCGAACGTCCTCGAGTCTCAATTAGTCCCGCGGTGGTTCCTTCATGTAGGCTAGGTACCCTTAACAACCATCCAAGAGTAACCTCCTTGCCTGTAGCGCCAACAGAATCTGTGGCGTCAAACGCACACAAGATCCCACAAACTCATACTCTTGCTCCCTAGGAGGTTTGAACACTACTATCTTCTTCCGACAGTCAATCACTGCATAACTGGAGAATAACCAATCCATTCCCAGTATGACGTCGAAACCCGACATGTCATATACTACAAAATTCGGCTGTAGCAGTCTCTCCTGAATCACAACTGGGCAGTTTCCTAACATCTTATTACAAATCATTACACTCCCAGTCGACGTAGTTACAGACAACATCTCATTCATCACGCTGGTTTCAACCCCACACAATTTCACAAAACTAGCAGATATGAACGAATGGGCTACCCCTGAATAAAAAAAACAATAGCTCTATTCGAAAGAAATAACATGGTACCTATCACCATGTTCCTAGCATGTTCCGCATCTGCTGGAGTAAGTGAATATACTCATGCCAGAGCCGTGGTTTCCTGGTAGTTCCCTTGAGGCATCTGATTACTCCCACGGTTCTGGCTTTGTGTAGGCATATCCTTCCTCGGTTCCTGGCAGCTCTTCGCCATGTGGCCCAACTTGCCACAGTTGTAGTAAACACCCCAGAATGGCCGACACTTTCCATCGTGCCATTTATGGCACTTGGTGCATGGTGCGGAGGATGGATCCCCCTAAGAACTCAGCCGTTCGGTGTTTTGCTGATAACCAGAGCTGTAATTCTTCTTCTTCTTCCACTGACTCTGCCGAGGACCGCTCTGAGGACCAGAAGATACTAGCCTCTTCCCCTGAACCTGCACTACCTCATCTCCCCGAAGGTCGGTCTCAACTATGGTGGCTTTATCCACCAAGATAGAGAACTCACGGATCTGCAGCATCCCTACAAGACGGCGGATGTCTTTCCTTAGACCCCTCTCGAACCTTCGAGCCTTCTCGTGCTCATTTGGAACCAAGTACAGTGCAAATCGAGATAACTCGATATATTTAGAAGCATACCTTTGCACCATCAAATTTCCTTGTGTTAGGCCCGAAAACTCATCGGCCTTCGCATCCTGAGTGGAGATCGGAAAGTATCTCTCAAAAAATACTTCCTTAAAATTACCCCATGTCATACTAGATAGACCAGCCCTCTGCCTCTCCAGCAGGTTCACTGCTATCCACCATCGCCCTGCCTCCTTAGTCAACTGGAAGGTGGCATACAAAACCTTCTACTTCTCAGTGCAGTGGAGAACTTCCAAAATCCTCTCAGTATTTTTGACCCAGTCCTCCGCCACTATTGGATCAGGTCCTCCCGTAAATTTCGGAGGGTACATGCGTGTGAACCTCTCGATGGTACACCCCGCATAAGTAGGAGAGCTCTCGCGCCTCCTAACACTTCACCCAATCTCTCGGATCACCTGTCTCACCAAACCACGAGAAACAGAAGGAGACTCATCGCTTGCTGTCTCCTCAGAGCCACTTTCCAAGTTATTATCCTTGGGCTCCATTCTGAAAACAAAATAAGAATCGATTAGAATTCCTATATCGTACACAATTAACACAATCATATACCTAATCATATCAACTATTACTCTCCCAGGTATAAGCCTGTCCCGTCACCCCAACACGAAAGTCCTCAATGGTCTGTCCTGCCTTCACTGGAATCGTCATCCTAGGAAAAACACAGAATACCGCCGACAAATCCTGGTCTAGCAACAGAACAACCCTCAACCAATACTACCCATTTCCTACATCCTATACTTTGGTATGAACACATCAATACTCCTAGCCAAGTCTACAAGACCTAACAACCTGGTTAGCTCTGATACCAAGCTGTCACGCCTCAAACCTGCAGGTGGGTCCCAGGTGTGAATTTAGTAATCTAACCTATCTCTATATTAATTTAAAATAAACATGATACAATACCAAAGCGAGTCCGACCCCGTAAGGTGAACGAACACCCACATACATACATACAAATATCCATACTCATCTAACATATGCAGCGAAAAACGGTCTTTTATACATAACCAGTATCATACCAGAGTCTACAGGAGCTAGGATATACATTCCCATAATACAAATATACCCCAGGTGTCTACAAAAACCATCTCGACAACCTGGATACCAAAAATCGTACCTAAAAGGTACTAGCAGTAGCTACGACACCCCTTGCTTCCTGACGCAAGGATGCTACTTACCGCTATCTGAAAGCCCTGAAAATATTGTACGTACATTCGGGGTGAGACACCTCTCAGTAAGGAAGAAAATAGTTTATATTAGTGTGTAGCATACTAGTGTCATTTTACATACTTCATAACACTATACAAACGATACAGTTTGAAACAATTCGTACAATTTCATACAATTCCATACAGTTCTAGTATTTTCAGAAAACCATTCCAGTTCATACGATACCCAAAACATACATACATACATACATATGGTCAGTGTCGTCACTCTAGTTCACAACTACACCAGGTCACCTCGTCTCACAGTGATTACATTGCTACATATGCAACTACGTTGTGATGATCAAGGCCCAATGGTGAATCCATTGCCTCATACACAACTACACTAGGTCACCTAGTCTCACAGCGATTACATTACTACACATGCAACTACGAGGATCTACGACTCAGGCCCATTAGTGATTACATTGCTACATAGGCAACTGCACAAGGTCACCTAGTCTCACCACGATTACATTGCCACATGCAAAACTACGCTGCGATGACTTAGGCCCACAGTGAATCCATTGCTTCATACGATGTAGCATATAGCTCACACCACTTCGGTGACCAACCTGAATTAGACTGGTGAAATTTCAAACCCTCGGATATAGAGCGGACACTCTTGCCTACGGTAGTTAACCGATCCATAGCACAGCGTACGGTAATTAGGCGCCACAAAGTTGTTTCGGCATATTGTAATTAGCTGCCATTAGCCAATTTCACAAAACCTAGAATCATTTTGGAACTCACGTCCCTATACATTTCAGCGTACGGTAATTAGCCACTACATAGCTATTTTACAAATACATACATTCATACATACCACACTTATTTGGTTTACGGAAAATCATATCATTTACAATTTTAAGTATACATTTTATGCAAATATGGATTACGATCACCTCAGTAATACAGTTTTAACACAATCAACAGATTTCCAAAAAAAAATAGAGATAATACCCGAAATCCCCAATTTTCCTGAAAATTGTAACCTAAAAATCCCGCATTTTTACCCGATGGATTTCCCCAAATAAGTAGCCAAAACATACATATGATCGTAGCCTACAGGCTTACCAATCCTGATTTAAAAAATTTACTGATATAAACTGAATCCCCTTACCTTAACCCGAAAACCAACTACAAACTCTATGGTCCTTAAAACTATGAACTGAGATCCCGAAACCTACAAACCATAGTACAAAACATACTTACAATCTGTACTACTATACATATACCAAATCAGAAACAAAAATCGAGCCTTGCCTTGATTTTAGCCCGAAACTCGAAAACGCTCGAATCGAGATTCCAATCCACTAGAAACGTAGAGAATCCTTCACTAATTCTTGCAATAACCTTGGATCCACAAACCGGGCAATGATCGGCAACCAAAACTAGAGAGAGAGAGTGGAGGGAGAGTTCTAGAGAGAGAGAGAGAGCTTTTCCAAAACTTAACAATGAAGCAAGCTAAAAATATCCTTATAAAGACCTTTGACCTGGAGGATTTCATTGACGAATTGGTGTCCTCATTGACGAGGTTTTCAGGGATTTCGTCGATGAGACAGCGATTTCGTCGACGAACCCTGATATTTAAATTTTTCCAAACCTCTCGAATTTTCTTCATCGACGAACCTCTGAATTTCGTCGACGAATTATGGCCTTATTGATGAAGTCTGCAGAATTCCATTTTTTACCCCTATTTTACATAATTAATCCGTTATCACAGTTTGGGTTCTTACAAAGTGGCAGTTGAATTGGATAAAGGGAAACATCTTCTTCAAGTTGTCATACTGGAAAGATCTTCCACTATGCCAAAACTTAGACGTCATGCACATCAAGAAGAACATTTGTGAGAATGTCATTTTTACATTGCTGGATATATATGGGAAGACAAAGGACATCACAAATGCTCGTTAGGATATGGAAGATATAGGAATACGACCTGAGTTGCATTTGATTCATGATGGGGACAAACTTCTCATGCCATCACCTTGTTACACTTTTTCAAAGGATATGGAGAATAAATTCTTTGAATGGTTGAAATCATGGAAGTTCCCTGATGGATACGCATTGAACATTGATCGATGCATAAGCACGAAGGAAAGGAGGATGCTAGGAATGGAAAGTCATGACTGTCATGTCCTTGTGCAATGGGTTCTACCTATTTTGCTTCATGGACACTTGATTGAAGATGTTCGCTCAGTGCTAATTGAGCTGGGGATCTTTTTCTGACAATTGTGCTCCAAAAAATTAAGAGTAAACGTATTTTCATGGCTAGAGGAGGACATCCTGATAATACTATGCAAGTTGGAGAAAATATTTTTGCCAGCATTCTTTGATGTGATGATCCATCTAACCTTCCATTTACTAAGGGAGGCCATAATTGGTGGACAGGTGCAATATTGGTGGATGTATCCTATTGAGAGGTAAATTATAAAGTCCTTCTACAATGTTCATGTGATTTCCTTGCTTTCTCTGTATGTAGAAGTCATTAATGCTATGTAAAATGCACAAGTTCTTGTCCACTTTGAAGGGTTATGTACGTAATAAGGCACAATCAGAAGGTTCAATCATTGAGGTATACATTGATAGTGAATGTCTTGCATTTTGCTCAATGTATCTACATGATATTGAGACAAGGTTCACTCGTGAGGAGCGAAATGCAGACATTCATGCTACTAATGCCAAAGATGAAGAACCGAGGAACTCTATATTTCAAGATAATGCTTGGCTGTTCGGTGCACGGATTTACGATTTCATTGATATAGATGACCTACGAAAGGCACATTTTTACGTCCTCAATAATTGTGATGAAATTGTTCAATATATCAAGTACGTGGTTCCAAACACCTTACTTTGAATTGTATTTACATATGCACACACACACACACACACACACACACACACACACATATATATATATATATATACTTAGTTGACATTAACCTGTAATATTCTTGCATATAGCGAACATAAAGTTGAACTTTTGGCCCAAAATGAAAAGAATGTTGATGAAAGACATAAGAAGGAATTTGTCAATTGGTTTGGGAGTCATGTAAGTAACAAATTTTATGCAATTTCTAAGTAATGTACATTTTCAATATTGACAGTTTACTCATCTAAACTTGTTTGTAATTAATATATGAAAGTCATGTATTATAATAAAGAACCAATGACAAGTAAAGATTTGTACGTGTTGGCATGTGACCTCGGTCAATGAGTTAACCGCTACAACGGTTGCATTGTCAACAACTTACGATTTCATACGAAGTCCCTCAAACTGCATAAAAGAACCCAAAATTGTGGGGTTGCGGTGCTAGGCACAGAAGGAGATGAAGAAATTGACTACTTTGGTGTCTTGGATGACATTCTAGAGCTTCACTATGGAGCCAACAGACTTGTCCACATGTTCAAGTGTACCTAGTGGGATATTAGCAATAAAAAGAGTGGGATAAACATGAATGCCTACTTTACTAGTACCAATTTTAGCAAAACATGGTATCAAAATGACCCTTTTGTGCTAGTAATGCAGACAAAACAAGTGTTCTACCTTAAGGACACAAAATTGAAGGGTGAATGGCATGTGGCACAAAAAATTCCTCCTTGAAGTTCGTATGATATTGAAGAAGTCGTGGATAGCGAGAAGAGTTTCAGAAATGATGCTTTCCAAGAAGATCAGCCATTTGTTAGTGTAGCAACGCAATCTACTTTCAATGTTGTTGAGGAAGGAGCCGATCCTATACCATTGAATAAGGTTGGTGCCACGACAAAACACGTAGGGACTACTGACATTAGAATTGAACCTTCTACACACGTTGACTTCATCGACGATGATGAAACTGATAGGGAAGATGAAATTGTGGTCGCGTACTGTAGTGAAGAGGAAGACACTCTAAAAAGTGAGGATGATACCGATGTTGAGGACGTATAGGGGGTAAGCATACTATGTCGTCACTATGTATCTAACATGTGTAAAAAACTAAAAATATATTTATTATGCATCCATCTTATATCAAATCTTCTTATATGTACTTGTGTAATATTTGGCAGACATGGCACCAAGAGGTCGTCATGACCGAGTTCAGTCCAGGGTGTCGCCTACATCGTCACCTGAGGATGATCCGATGTCCTCGAGACCGACAGAGGATGTCGGTCCTCATGTGGAACCATCACCATATTAGCCCTCGAGACCCTGGCCAGACATTGATCCATCATCCGGGGATCAAACTCAAGGTGAGTTGCCCACCATAATGAATAGTGTTGGTAAGGTTACGAGTAATTGGTTTAGAATAAAACTATTGATGGTCGTACATGTGTATGATTAAAATATTGTTCTCTAACTCTTCTTTTAGCATTGACCTCGATGACACAGACGATGAGATCAGGCCGTGGTATAGCAAAGAACATGGAGCTGAAGAAGCACCTAGACAGTGCTGGGGTGCAGATTTGGATCGACATTCCTCCAAGTTTCACCGCCCCGTGTGGCAGCAAATGGTGCAAAGGTTGGACACGGGAGCTCAACATTATATGCCGACAATATGCTCCAGTCACCACCTTCATTTAGACGCAGGTGACCGAGGCGCAGCGCGTGGTTCTTTATAGGCGCATATTGGTAAGTAATCCCAAACCATTTTTTTTTTTCACTTTTACTTTTAATATACTAGCCAAATAACTGTCTAACATTCTAAATGTATTTCATATGTAGGAGGAGTTCGATATGGACATTCTAGAGGTAGCCCATGTTAAAAGGGTGGTCGACATGCAGCCGTGCAACAAATTTAAGACCTATCGGGCCAAAATGTGCAACCATTTTAGGGCAATGGGAGATCAAGCAAAAGCGCGCCTATTCGATGGGATATCCCAAGAGGATTGGGAGGTGGTGTGTCGCCATTTTATTGATCCACACTATCAGGTGATGTGTTTGTATTATAATAACTACTTTTTTCATATTGATGTGCCTAATAGAAAGTCATTACATTTGTTTTGTAGACTCTATGTGAGAAGAATACTGAGAGCCGCAGCAAACTAGATACTACGCATTGCGGTGGTTCGAGGTTATTCATCAATCATCAAATGTTAATTACTATAAAACTATATGAACATTACTTGATGAGTATTATTTATGTTTAAATCGTTGAATTAATATTAATGATGTTTTATATGATAATGTAGCGTGGTCCTGAGACTGGCGTAGAGGAGCCGATGTTGGATCTTTATTAGAGAACACACCAAAAGCGATTGTGAGAGTGGTGCTAGGTTGTGTAAAGCAAACATGTAAGTCAAATATATTATTTGGTTCATTATTTTATTCAAAACGTCGTAGTTGGATACACCATTTATTCATTTTTATCATTTTCATTGCTGGAAATAGACGAAGATGCTTGAGCTGAGGGATGCACTTGTTTCATAAGGGAGTCAGCCAATGATAGATTATGAGATCTCCGCTCAAGTGCTTAGGGAACCAGGGGGGCTAGGTGAGAGGTCTTGGAAGTAGATACATTGCCCCAACAACATCATCTTCAGTGGCCACATCGGCGTCTCATACTGAGCTTGACCGAGCGCGTGGGGAAGTCTAGTCTTAAAAGGAGGAGATGGTTCTCCAGATGCAGATGATGGAAATGGAGAACCATCAATTGAAATAGAAGGTCTCCTACTTTGAGGCCCAGATGGCATCCATGATGAACATGCAAGCACAACTCGAAATAGACGATGCTTCAATCTCGTCAAGATGCTGCAAGTGGCTCCTTCTCGCAACAATAAGGTGCTTCTCCTTATGTTCTGTCATATTAGGATCTTAGTTCAACTGAAATCCAAATATTCTTTGTGCTTTTTTTTAGAAACTTGTGGAGCCAATAAAGATTGAATGTTGGGCTATTGTAAATTTCTCAGCTCGACGTGATATCCGTGGTCTTGTGAGAGATCTAATCAAATGTGGAGAAATGAAATGAATTGTAAGTTTTATTATTATGTTTTCTACAATATAAGAGTCAAGATTGATGGAGGTTCTTTGTCATGTGTTTTTTAGCTCATTGAACCTCCATTCGATGTATTTGTAGAGAACCCTCAATTGAACATTCACCCTCTATACCCATGGTGTCTAAGGTTCCTACCTTAATTCTTGGGATGGATGTCTCTCATGGGCAGTCTGATATGAATTTATAATTGCATATGTATAGTTATCCCTTGTTTCTAGGGATTTTTATGCTAAAATAATGTTAGTGCTTGAGATATGCAATCAATTTATTAATAATGTTGTACTGTACTATATTGTTCAATTTTTTTTCGCATGTTGTTTCAATTAAAACTACAAAGGAAATAGATATGTATGGATGTATGTATGTGTGTGTATATCTATTTAAAGAGATCATAGTGTTTCAAAGCTTACTTATATATATATATATATATATATATATATAAAGCCTTAACCTCAGCCTCGGCTCTCGCCTTCACACACTCCAAATTCTTCATCTTATTCTTCAGATAAGCAACAACCTCCTTCTCACCTTCACGAGAACTCATCAAAGGCCCCAATAACCTCTCATATCCATCCTTCCTCATTTTTCCCTATCACTCATTACTCTATTATCCTCTTGCCAATGAATAATCGTCCTTTTAGCATCTTTGTACTTTTTCTTCAAGTTTTCCAATTGATCTTCAAGAAAGCATTTACTAAGCACCAGCTCTCCATTCTGCTCTCCATTCATGAGTGATCTTTTGGTAAAGATCGCACTTATATAGGAACATTGATCAAGCGTTGACACTTAGTAAATGCTTGCTTGAAGATATATTAGAAAACTTGAAGAAAATGTAGAAAGACACTAAATGGATGATCATTCGTTTGTGAGAGGATAACAGTGTAACGAGTATTAAGGAAAAGATCAGGAAGAAGGGATGCAAGAGGTTATTGGGGTCTTCAAGGAGTTCTCGTGAAGGTGAGAAGGAGGTTTTTGCTTATTTGAAGAATAAGATGAAGGATTTGGAGTACGCGAAGGCGAGAGTTGAGGCTGAGGTTAAGGCCTGGAAGAAGCGGTTTGTGGAATTAGAGGCTAGGATTTTGTGCCTAGAATAGGATACGACTTTGTTGATAAGGTGGGGAAATGAAGTACAAATAGGGACCCATGTATGTGAGCAAAGGTTCAAGGTTAGTTGAATTGTGTTTTAACTTTTATCTTGGTAATATTTTTTTTCAGTTTCTCTATATTGCTTTTTTCTCGTTGGTTCCCCAATCCAATATTGCATATATTAAAATTTTTTTGAAAGGATGAGTGAAAGTTAAATGAATATTAAACTTCATCCTTTATGTGAACAACATTGTAGATTACTATCCATAATGCACCTATTGACTAAATCTTTTTGATTGATGGTATTATGTTATATGAATTGTAGATTCAACTACTCGAATACATGCTTGTGTTGAACGCCAACTGCATGGCTGATGCAGTATATTGTGAATTGCATACTCATAATGGATTTAGGTTTGTTGCATGCT
This sequence comes from Malania oleifera, assembly GCF_029873635.1. Taxonomy (NCBI): domain Eukaryota; kingdom Viridiplantae; phylum Streptophyta; class Magnoliopsida; order Santalales; family Ximeniaceae; genus Malania; species Malania oleifera. The sequence goes on along the minus strand of NC_080424.1, from coordinate 54,570,269 downwards.
TGAAATGATTTAGTTGCTGAAAACAACTAGATTTCAGGTACAGGTTTTATGGGAAAATGTCCAATTTACATACGGCATGCTACCAAAATTTCGTTAAAATTTTCCCAAAATAAAACCATGTACAAAGATAATTATGATAAAATGAATGTTAAATTTTTTTTGAAAGGATGACTGAAAGTTAAACGAATATTAAACTTCATCCTTTATGTGAACATCATTGTAGATTATTATCCATAATGCATAGAATGACTAAATCTTTTTTATGAATGGTATTAAAATATATGAATTGTAGATTGAACTACTGAAATACATGCTTGTGTTGAACGTCAACTACATGGCTGATGCAGTATATTGTGAATCGCATGCTGGTAGTAAATTTAGGTTGTTACATGCTTGAAATGATTTATTTGTTGAAAACAACCTGGTTTCAGGTACAGGTTTTATGGGAAAAATATCCAATTTATAGATGGCATGTCGCCGAAATTTCATTAAAATTTTTCCAAAATAAAACCATGTACAAAGATAATTATGATAAAATGAATGTTAAAATATTTTTGAAAGAATGAGTGAAAGTTAAACGAATATTAAATTTCATCCTTTATGTGAACAACATTGCAAATTACTATCCATAATGCACTGAATGACTAATTTTTTTTGATGGATGGTATTATGTTATGTGAATTGTAGATTGAACTACTGGAATACATGCTTGTGTTGAACGCCAACTGTTTATTTCCAACTTATCTCCTCCTTCACTAGAAAAACCTCAAAATCATTCTTAAAAGAAAATCCCCTACCAACTAAATCCTTTAAGATATTTACCCAAGTCTTTTGTATGATCAATATCCTCAAATCTCCCTTTGGGTATTAAACTTTCAAATGCACACATTACCAAAGGAATCCCTATTCAATCTTTTCAAGGCCAACTTTAAAGATGTCAACCTCTTCATAAACCTAAAGCTCTCCCACCCCTCACACAAACAATTATTCCAAGATCCGTATATAAAGGACAAAAAAAGAAAGACAACAAACACAAATATCCTAAGCAAGTCATGTAAATCATGACCATCACATTCTACTTTTTCATAGAACTATATCCTGATATAGATTGTTTATGGAATGCATGAACACATTACATTATTTAATGCTTATTATATGAAGCTCAGGTGCACTTATAAAATTCCTTACTAGTTGGATTATTGTGAATTGTTTATTGTAAACACCTAGACAGGAGAAATACTGCCAAATTTTTTCTAAACTGATAAAACTTACCTATTTAAAATTGTACCATTTGTTTTAACTATGTTTGAGTGTCTGATTATTTTGCTATCAAATCATTAATACTTATAGTATGTATAGATATATGTTCAAAAATTGTATACTAATTTTTTTTTTATAATTCTTAATTTGTAGGGTTTGCTGCTATCACAACATCAGCACAATGCCATGCACTACAGCCGGATGCAGCTTTTGTTTTTTTTTTTGTTATTTGAGCAGATGAAATTTTTGTATTTTAATTTGAATTTGTTTAATGTATTCATATTTGAATTTGACTTTTGAATTTTTTTTATCTCAATAGATGGAATTTTTGTATTTTAATTGAATTTCTATAATGTATTTGTATTTGTATTTGAATTTCGAATTTAAATTAGAATTTTCAATAATTTATGAATTTTTTTTTGTAATTATGGTTTAATGTTATGTATGCGAAAATGTAATTATATATTTTTATAGGAATTAATGATTAATAATAATAATAATAATAATTTTAAATTATTAGTGACAGTTTCAAAACCGTCACTAATACTAGAGTAATAGTGACGAATTTCAAAACCATCACTACTAGCAACTACTAGTGACAAATTTCAAAAGTGTCACTAAAGCCTAAATATTAGTAATGGTTTTGAAACCGTCACTAATAGCATATTATTAGTGACAGTTTTGAAATTCGTCACTACTACTCTACTATTAGTGACGCATTTGAAATTCGTCACTAATAGTTGCTAGTAGTGACAATTTTGAAAATCGTCGCTACTACTCTAGTATTAGTGATGATTTCAAAACCGTCACTATCTACTATTAGTGACGATTTTGAGCGAAGTCAATGTAGAATTTATAGTGACGATATTAGGTTTTTAGTGACGGTTATAATCCGTCACTAATACTCTATTATTAGTGACGCTTTTAAAATTTATCACTAATAATTATTAGTAAACACAGTTATGGCGACTATTTCAAAATCGTCACTAATACTTGTAAAACCGTCACTAATAGTATTAGTGACGGTTTTGTGATTTTTAGTAACGATTTTGATTCTTCACTAATAACCTTATTTTTTGTAGTGTATGTAAAATATTCTAAGAATCATAATAAAAGAATTGATAAGAAATAACTCTTTTCAAACTTCGGAATTTAAATATTTATTCCGTTTTCTTTTCCAAACTAAACGAAACAATAATGAATAGGTAAAATAAATATTATCTCTATTTTCATATACATTCATGCATATTAGAGGATTCAAGCTTTTCAATCCTCTAGCTTCATTGCAACACTACTTCTTAAGGTAGGTGATTCTTCTTCCAAATTATTAATTATTAATATTGAAATGAGGAATAGCTTCCCAATAGGGGGGGTGAATTGGATTCTTTTTAAATTTTAATGATTTTTAAGCTATTGATTTTAATTACCCATAAAACAAGATATATAAACGATAACTACACTTAAAAATACTAAAATTTAAATTCACAAGTCAATTAATGAAATCAACGTAATTCAATCACTCAACCAAAAATATTAGAGCTTTAGTTGATTTTTTTGTAAACTCTTAGTATGTTCTTTACTTGATCAAGATTTCCATAGATTAACCAACGTACTCCCTTTTTGGGTTTGCGCAAATGATTAATCAAAACGTACTTTCTAAATATCAAGCACCTTTGTTTCTTTCTCACTTAAGAATCTGCAACCTGCACATTTAAATCATACCACAATAGCAAGCAAATAGTATAAAGTAAAGCAGAGAGAAAGACACAAGATTTTTACGAGGTTCGGTTTCAACACAGCCTATGTCCTCGCCTTTGGCAAAACATCAAAGGATTCCACTATATCAGTTCCGTTACCTGGTGGAACAATACCAATTTACAACCACTCATTCTGTCATGCTAGAGCTCGCCTCTCCAAACAATAACCCCTTGTTTGGTCCAACAATTCAACAACTCTGAATCGTTTAAGAATGATGATAAAGAAATTTGTGTACAAAAGAGAACTCTCACAATAGAGTAGATTAGTACAATGATTAGCTCACTTATACTCCAAAGTAATTCAAATATAAGAAATTTGAAGCTCAACGCTTAGTATGAATTAACGATTTTTCAAAGAAAATGAAAGATTCTGATTTTTTTAAAGCGTTGCTTCAAAAAATATAAATCAATATGAGATCAGAAAGTTTAAGCACAAGAAAATTTTAAATCCTTTGAGAATTTTGAATATTTGAAAATCACTTGATCTAAAAACCTTTGAAAAATAGTTTGATCTAAAAACCTTGAAGGTTGCTTGATCTTAAACTTTGAAGATTGCTGGATCTGAAACTTTTGAGAATTGCTTAATTTCAAAAACCTTTCAATATTGCCTCTATGATCATTATTTTAAACCTTTGAAGCTTTTGACTATTTATAGATGTTTTTAGAAGCCATCCATTACTCCCAAAGATTCCTAAAATTCATTTCCAAATATTTTGAAATAAATATGTTTAAAAAATCTTCCCTTCTTAAACCCTTTTTATTTATTAAAAAAAAAAACTTTTTAGAGTATATATGTTTAAAAAAATATATTTTTGATTTTCTATGAGCTTCAAACCACTTTATATTTGAGTTTAACCTTTGAAGTACTTACATTAAGAACATCCTAAAATTTAATTCTTTAATCTTCATTCTTGTTCTTCCATCATCTTTGTTGTTTCAATCTTTTATTTGAGCTTTTCACCAGTATAATTTTATTCCTCATGCTCTTTGTAATCCATAAGCTTTTCTTTGTGTTCTTCAAGGATTCTTTGTAATCCATAAACTATACTTGTGTTCTTCAAGAATTCTTTGTAATCCATAGGCTTCTTTATGCACTTGGGCTTTATCACTTTCCTGAAAAAATTTTACTTGAAACATATTAAACATATCATTGATTTGTTATCATCAAAATAAGAATTATAAGTTTTATTAAGCCAACAATCTCCCCCTTTTTGATGATGACAATTCGAGAGCACACACAAATAATAGGATTTTAATATTCATGGCTCCCCCTATCAATAAGCATGATACAATTTATGTATGTAAGTCCAAAAGATAATTAATGAATAAACCATACATACGCGTAAAAGATTCATCCATCCATTTAAAAGGTATTTAAAAGGTTTTACAAACCATTATATATCATATTTTTTGCACTCACTTCTCTTAAATATTTTCTCCCCCTTTGGACATCAATTAAAAAGGAAAAAACAGAGACAAAAACAAAGAAATGCTGCAAGTCAAAGTACTAGTTTTAGAAAACTAAAGATAGCCTAGCCGATAAAACTTGAATTACATAAAAACACATAAAAGTGATAGGTAAAGGCACATCAGTCAAAGGCTTCCATATTTTCACTTCCTCTTGTTCTTCAAATTTATGATTTCCTTCCTTTTGTTCATTGTCATCTTCTCCTTCTTCTTGTTCACTTTCATCTTCTCCTTCTTCTTGTTCTCTAGATTCATCCTCACTGGATGTAGCAGAACTGATACTCATAGGATATTTTCCTTTAGAGGAATTGGCCAACTGTTGCTCAATCTTTTCAACTAGCTTATCAATTTGTGAACAATGAGTTTCTATGGATTTAACCTTCTCTTGCCAAGTATTGAGGCCATATTTCATACCATCACTAAATGTCATGTAATGGTTAAAGAATGGAGCAAACCATGACGAAGTATTTGGATCAGGCTGAACTAAAGGTGTGTGGATAGATGATGAAGAAGGTAGTGGTGCAGATGAGACATTCCTATGTCCTTTATGGAACCACCCTTGAGGAGAATTTTTTTAGAACGGTGTCAGAAAAGATATCATAGTACGTCTTGCTAGTAAAGTTGAATGATGGAGTTAAAACATTAAAATGAGCGAAAACCATATTCAACATTCCCATATATGGTAGGACAACACGGGGAGCATCAACTTTCATGATAATCCACTGAATGATCAAACTTGGAAGATCCATCTTCTTCCCTTTGAGGATGCACCACATTACAAAACAATCCAGAAACGAAATGTGATCGTGAGAACCAGATCTTGGTAAAATGTTGTTTGTAATAAGCTTGTGCAAAATGAGGGCTTTCAAACTAAGCTGCTTATAAAGTGGAGGATGACCAAAGTTTACTGGAGTGTTAGTCATAACCAGTGGCAAAAACTCTTGTGGTGTAAAACCTTAAGCCATAATCCATTGCTTCTTAACAATATGAATCTCAAAATCCCTTGACTTAATTCGAAGAATCTTTTTCCAAAGATATGTGATTTAGATGGATGTCTTTCCCAAGCAAATTTTTTTTTGATTCCATTATCGCATCGCTCCATGTTTGCATAAAAAATACGCATAACATTGGGATAATAGCCTTTAGCTTGGTAGGTGATAAATTTATCCCATCCAATGTTCTTGAAAAGTTCCAAGATTTCAGGAAAATAACAATTGAAGAATGTTACGTTGAGTACCTTACCTAATATCGGTTCAGCTGAAGCAATTTGATTTCAGTAAAGGTGCTTAGCGTGTGGAGTGACCAACCATTTCTCCACCTCATCGTTATTTATTCTTGTGGAAGAGGAAGATCCTTTAACACCAACGAATTTTGATCAAGGCATGTTTGGATGAAGAAGAAAATCAAAGAACCTCTAAGTTAAGCTCGGTGTTTGTGTGGAGGAAGGATTTGATACTAGGTTGCAAGATGCTTTAAGCAAGATTTGTGTATGGAAAGTGATGGAGACAAAGGGTTTCAGAGAGAAAAAATGAATGGTCAGGCGCCTGGTGGGTTTTAAAATGACTTAAAATAGGGTTTTAAACCCTACCCACCATGAGGCAGTCGCCTGCTTCAATGTGGCAGGCGCCTGTCTTTGTGGAATTTTGAAAGACAGTAGTCAGGCAGTCGCCTGGTACCCTGGTGGCAGTCGCCTGCCAACCAGAATAGTTTCTAAATTACTTCACAACTGTGAAGCATGCCCAATTCTCTTCTTATAAATATGAATCTTTCTTCCGACAAAGGTTTTGTAAAAATATCTGCTAATTGATCATGTGTATTTACAAATTCTAGTACTTTATCTTCATTTTGTACATGATCTCTCAAGAAATGATGTCTTATATCGATGTGTTTTGTTCTTGAGTGTGATACTGGATTTTTTGAAATATTAATAGCACTTGTGTTGTCACATTTGATAGGGATAGTTTGATATTGTATTTGAAAATCTTTTAACTGTTGTTTCATATATAATATTTGAGCACAACAACTTCCTACAGCAATGTATTATGCTTCTGCTGTGGATAATGCTACAGAATTTTGTTTCTTTGAAGACCATGAAACTAGAGAATGTCCTAGAAAATGACATGTTCCACTTGTGCTTTTTCTATCTATTTTACATCCAGCAAAGCCTGCATCTGAATAACTAATCATTTCAAATCCGGATTCCTTTGGATACCGTAAACCTAGTTCAAGTGTACCTAGGAGATACCTAAGAATTCTTTTGACTGCTGTTTGATGTGATTCCTTTGGGGCTGACTGAAATCTTGCACACATACATACACTAAACATAATATCTAGCCTACTTTCTGTTAAATAGAGTAGGCTTCCTATCATTCCTCGATAATGCTTAGTATCAACTTGTTTCCCTTTTTCATCTTTGTCAAGACTAGTTGAAGTACTCATAGGAGTTCCTATGGGTTTACTTTCTTCCATATCAAACTTTTTTAACATGTCTTTAATGTATTTAGTTTGATTTATAAAGATTCCATTTTTTGCTTGTTTGATTTGTAATCCAAGAAAGTAATTTAATTCTCCCATCATACTCATCTCAAACTCTTTTTGCATACATGTGGCAAATTCTTTACATAGATCTTTATTTGTAGCTCCAAATATAATATCATCCACATATATTAGAACTAATAACAAATCTTTGTTTTTAGTTTTAATGAATAAGGTACTATCAACTTTTCCTATTGTAAATTCATTTTTAAGTAAGAATTTACTTAATCTCTCATACCAAGCTCTTGGAGCTTGTTTTAAACCATAAAGGGCTTTTGTCAATTTGAATACATGGTTTGGATTTTTATAATTTTCAAACCCTGGTGTTTGTTTGACATATACTTCTTCGTTTATATATCCATTCAAAAATGCACTCTTCACATCCATTTGATATAACTAAAAATCCTTATGGGCTGCATAGGCTAAAAGCATCCTAATGGCTTCCATTCTTGCCACAGGTGCAAAAGTTTCCTCGTAATCAATTCTCTCTTCTTGATTATATCCTTGTGCCACTAACCTAACTTTATTTCTCACAACAACTCCATTTTGATCCTTCTTATTTCTAAACACCCATTTAGTTCCTATAATTGATTTATCTTTGGGTTTTGGTATTAGTTCGCATACTTGACTTCTTTCGAATTGATTTAATTCCTCTTGCATAGCTATAATCCAAGAGTCCTCATTTAAGGCATCTTCAATATTTTTTGGTTCATGTTGGGATAAAAAAGCATAATGATTGCAATTATTTTTTAGTGAGGCTCTAGTAGTTATTCCTTTTGAGGTTTCACCAAGAATTTGTTCTTTTGGGTGATTTTTGTCATATTTTCACTCTTTAGGAAGTTTCAGTTTCTCTGAAAGGTTTTCATTTAATGCATCATTGTTCTTTTCTTCTTTTATTTCAAGAACATCTTCCTTTTGTGAAGTGACTTCTTTTTCATCATTAATATCTTTAATGTTATAATGATTTGATTCATCAAAAGTTATATGAATTGATTCCATAATTGTAGAAGTTCTTTTATTATAAATCCTATAAGCTTTACTATTTGTAGAATAACCTAAGAAAATACCTTCATCCGACTTTGCATCAAATTTTCCTAGGTCATCTTTAGTATTTAATATAAAACATTTGCAACCGAATACATGAAAGTAGGATATAAATGGTTTTCTATCTTTCCAAAGTTCATATGGTGTTTTACCTATTTTTGATCTTATTCATACCCTATTTACAATATAACATGTTGTATTTACAGCTTCTGCCCAAAAGTATTTAGGTAAACTATTTTCATTGAGCATTGTTCTTGCCATTTCTTGCAAAGCTCTATTTTTCCTTTCAACAACTCCATTTTTCTATGGAATTCTAGGTGCTGAAAAATTGTGAGTTATTCTATGTTCATTACAAAATTTATCAACTTCCTTATTCCTTGGTCACTTCTAAAGCTTGTTACATTATAACCTTTCTCATTTTGTAGTTTCTTGCATAAGGTTATTAATTGATTGCAAGCTTCATCTTTGTTTGCTAAAAATATTACCCAAGTAAATCTTGAAAAATCATCTACTATTACAAAAGCATATTGTTTTCCACCTAAGCTTAAGGTTCTAGTTGGACCAAATAAGTCTAAGTGTAGGAGTTCTAGGGGTCTTTTGGTGGATATGAATTTTTTCTTTTTAAAACTTGTTTTTACTTGTATTCCCTTTTGACAAGCATCACATATCTTGTCTTTTACATACTTAATATTTGGTAATCCTTTTACAAGATTTTTCTTAGATAATTTAGATAATAGGTCCATGCTAGCATGTCCTAATTTCCTATGCCATAACCAACTTGCTTTATTCATGGCTGTTAAACAAGTTATGTTTTGATTTGTTATTTTCTCAAGATTTATACATTAAACATTATTTATTCTATGAGCCATAAACAAGGTTTCTTTATTTTTGGGATTCTAGATGACACATTTTTCTTTCATGAACATTACTTCGAACCCTTTATCACTTAATTGACTAATACTTAAAAGATTATGTTTTAGTCCTTATACTAATAGCACATTATCTATAGTAAGTGAAGGTTCTTTACCTATTTTACCTATACCAACAGTTTTACCTTTGGCACTGTCACCGAAGGTGAAGTATCCCTCATTTTTTTGTTTTAAGGTAACGAACTTGGTCTTGTCACTGGTCATATGTCTCGAGCATCCGCTGTCTAAGTACCATTTGTCCGTTGTCATTGTTATCCTGAGACAAACCTAAAATGATGGACGCTATGTGTTAGTTTTTGGAACCCAAATTCTTTTGAGTTTCATTGTTTTATTATTGGTTCCACTATTTGTTTTCCATTCTCCTTGGAATTTAACATATTTTTTATTTAATGGGAAATTAAACATTATATGACCTTTAGTCTTGCACATATAGCAAGTGGTGTGTTCATGTTTTTTATTTGATGAAGTGCTAGCATAGAACTTAGCTTCCTTAACAAAATATCACATATATAGCTTTTTATTCTTTTTATTTATTTTACCATTATAGCCTATTCCTTCTTTGTTTCCATGAAGCCTTTGCTGTCCAATCATCTTTTCAAAGTTTTCTTTACCATTAGTAAGGTTATAGATAATCTTTTCTTTATCCTCAACTATCTTTTTGAGTTCATTTATTTCTAAATTTTTCTTATTCAACCCATTTTTATGAGTTTTATCTAATTCTTGTTTTATTTCTTCTTCCAGCTTCTTAATATAAGTTTTCCTTTCTTCTTCAATAACTTTGAATGATTCTATTTGTTTGACTAGTTCTTGATTCTGATCTTTCAAAGTTATATTTCTTTTAGACACTTTTATAAATCTTTTATGTAGTGAAAATAATTCAGTTTGTAATTCCTTGTAAGAAGGCAAACTATCACATGACTCATCACACGACACATTTTGAGATTCTGTTGAAGAGTAATAAGAATTTACCTCTTCATCGTTTGCCATGAAGCATATATTTGCCATCTCTTGCTCACTTGATTCAGTTTCAGTTTCGCTGGAGCTTGAATCGTCCCAAGTAGCTTTCATTACTTCCTTCTTTTTCTTCTTGTCCTTTTTGAACAATGGACACTCCGGTTTAATGTGTCCTAACTTTTTGCAGTGATAACAAATTGGTAATTCATTCTTACCTTTATTTCTTTCATACTTGTATCTCCTTTTTCAGTTTTCTTTTTGTAGAATTTTCTAGGAAACCTTTTATTTCTCCTATAGAATTTTCCTAGTCTCTTAGTAATGAATGCCAATTCATCTTGATCTAGGTCACTTGTTTCGCTTTCTTCTTTACTAGAGCTATGGCTAGATGCCTTTAGAGCTATGAATTTTTTATGCTTTGGTTCGGGGTTTCTTTCTTTTAGTGCCATTTCATATGTAAGAAGTGAACCTATAAGTTCATCCAAAGACGTAGTCTTAAGGTTTCTACCTTCCGTGATAGTTGTGGCCTTTGGTTCCCAAATAGAGGGTAAACCTCTTAGAATTTTCCTAATCATTTCATATGTAGTATAGGTTTTTCCTAAGGCACTTAAAGAGTTTATTATGTGGGTAAATCTGGTGTACATGCTTGATATTGTTTCTTCAGAATTCATTTTAAAGGCTTCGTATTCACTTGTTAGCATATCTATCCTATTGTCTCTAACATCGACGGTTCCTTTATAAGTTACTTCTAACTTATCCCAAATTTCCTTAGCTGTTTTGGAAGCCATGATTCGATTAAACTCATTTGCATCTAATGTACAATATAATGCATTTATAACACTTGCATTTATTTGAAGCATTTTATAATCTAAGTCGGTCATGTCTTTCTTTTCCTTTGGAATATGTTTTCCAACTAACTGAGAGGGAATAAGATTTTCATCCATGACAAGTTCCCAAGCTTTCCAATCCATGTATTGGAGATATATTTCCATTCTCTTTTTCCAAAAGGAATAATTGTGTCGACAGAAGATTGGTAGACGGGTTGAGGATTGTCCTTCACCAAATGGTGCTACTCTAATGTTTGCCATTAGATCTTTTTATAGTTTCTTGTTAGGAATTTCTATAACTAGGCTCTGACACCAATTGAAATAAGGAATAGCTTCCCAAGAAGGGGGGGGGGTGAATTGGATTTTTTAAAAATTTTAATGATTTTAAGCTATTGATTTTAATTACCCAAAAAACAAGATATATAAATGATAACTACACTTAAAAATACTGAAATTTAAATTCACAAGTCAATTAATGAAATCAACGTAATTCAATCACTCAACCAAAAATATTAGAGCTTTAGTTGATTTTTTTGTAAACTCTTAGTATGCACTTTACTTGATCAAGATTCCTGCAGATTACCAACGTACTCCCTTTTTGGGTTTGCGTAAATGATTAATCAAAACGTACTTTTTAAATATCAAGTACCTTTGTTTCTTTCTCACTTAAGAATCTGCAACCTGCACATTTAAATCATACCACAATAGCAAGTAAATAATATAAAATAAAGCAGAGAGAAAGACACAAGATTTTTATGAGGTTCGGCTTCAACACAGCCTACGTCCTCGCCTTTGCCAAAACACCAAACGATTCCACTATATCAGTTCCGTTACCTAGTGGAACAATACCAATTTACAACCACTCCTTCTGTCAGACTAGAGCCCACCTCTCCAAACAATAACCCCTTGTTTGGTCCAACAATTCAACAACTCTGAATCGTTTAAAAATGATGATAAAGAAATTTGTGCACAAAAGAGAACTCTCACAATAGAGTAGATTAGTACAATGATCAGCTCACTTATACTCCAAAGTAATTCAAATATAAGAAATTTGAAGCTCAACGCTTAGTATGAATTACCAAATGATTTTTCAAAGAAAATGAAAGATTCTGATTTTTTTAAAGCTTTGCTTGAAAAAATATAAATCAATATGAGATCAGAAAGTTTAAGCACAAGAAAATTTTAGATCCTTTGAGAAATTTGAATATTTGAAAATCATTTGATCTAAAAACCTTTGAAAAATAGCTTGATCTAAAAACCTTGAAGGTTGCTTGATCTTAAACTTTGAAGATTGTTGGATCTAAAACTTTTGAAGATTTCTGGATCCGAAACTTTTGAGGATTGCTTAATTTCAAAAACCTTTCAATATTGCCTCTATGATCATTATTTTAAACTTTTGAAGCTTTTGACTATTTATAGATGTTTTTAGAAGCCATCCATTGCTCTCAGAGATTCCTAAAATTCATTTCCATATATTTTGAAATAAATATGTTTAAAAACATGGTTTAAAAAATCTTCCCTTCTTAAGCCCTTTTTATTTATTAAAAAAAAAAAAAAACTTTTTAGAGTATATATGTTTAAAAAAATGGTTTAAAAAATCTTCCCTTCTTAAGCCCTTTTTACTTATTAAAAAAAATACTTTTTAGAGTATATATGTTTAAAAAAATTATTTTTGATTTTCTATGAGCTTCAAACCACTTTATATTTGAGTTTAACCTTTGAAATACTTACATTAAGAACATCCTAAAATATAATTCTTTAATCTTCAATCTTGTTCTTCTATCATCTTTGTTGTTTCATTCTTTTATTTGAGCTTTTCACCAGTATAATTTTATTCCTCATGCTCTTTGTAATCCATAAGGTTTTCTTTGTGTTCTTCAAGGATTCTTTGTAATCCATAAACTATACTTGTGTTCTTCAAGAATTCTTTGTAATCCATAGGCTTCTTTATGCACTTGGGCTTTGTCACTTTCCTAAAAAAATTTTACTTGAAACATATTAAACATATCATTGATTTGTTATCATCAAAATAAGAATTGTAAGCCTTATTAGGCCAACAAATATTTTTAAAAAAATCCTGATTCAACTAAAAAATGAAAATGACTTCTTGAATTATTTTTTGGTTTCTATGTACAACAACAATAACAAAACCAAGTCTTAAGTCTCACTAGGTGGGGTCGGTTATATGAATCCTTTTCCCCTAATTTAGGCGATCATAGACAATTTCTTTTGACAGATTCAGAGATTTAAATCATTACTCATTGTCTCATTCCAAGTTATTTTAGGTCTACCCCTACCCCATTTATTGCCCCCCACAGTAACTAACTCACTATTCCTCACTGGCGCACTATGTGGCCTACGTTGTAAGTGTCCATACTGTAAGAACCTGAACCAAGATAAGTGTATTAAATAAATGAGAAAAGAGAAGGAAAATTTAAAAAGGTAAAATTCTATAGGGCTTGTCGACGAGGCTTCTTAGCTCATCGATGAAGTCTCTTGTGCAACTCGGCGACGAGATTCAGTAGCCTGTCGACAAGGAGATACTGAGGGATTTTGAGAAAATTTGAAATCTCAGGCTTGTCGATGAGGCCACCTTGATGTCGACGAACTTCCTTATGCCGCTCATCGACGAGGACGCCGTATCATCGATGAGTTTGGCTGGGTTAACCAAGTTATAAATATCTTTTGGCTTGCTTAGTTGAGAAGAAAACCAAAAACCTCTCTCTCTCTCTCTCTCTCTCTCTCTTTAGGATTTTGGGCCATCTATTGTCGGAATCAACGATTTGATGTTGGTACATGGATGAGGAGGAGAATCTCTTCGAGTATAGCAGATCAAAATTTCATTTCGAGAATTTTCAGGTTTTGACCCAAAACTGAGGTAAGGGTCCGATTTCATTTTCGATTCGGTATATATGTAGTAGTAAGGATTATAGTGAAGTATAGTTCTATGATGTTTGGCTTTTGAGGACTCAATTCGTAGTTTTGGAGCAGTAGAGTTCGTGCTTTGGTTTTCGGGTTAAGGTAAAAGGAATCTGTTTATATCAATTATTTTTGAAATCGGGATCTATAAACATGTAGTTTACGATTGTGTGTATGATTTGGCTAATTATTTGGGAAAATCTATAGGGTGAAAATATGGGATTTTCATGTTCCTGTTTTGGGAAAATTTGGGGGTTTCGGGTATCATCTCTATTGCTGTTGGAAAATCATATGTCGTATAAAAATGTGATATTGAGAGGACCGTACCTATATTTGTAATAAATTGTATTCTCAAATTGAAAATGATATGATTTGTTGTATACCAAATAAGTGTGGAATGAACTATTGTATGTAAAATGTTCTAGGTTTTGTAAAACAGTTGTGATAGCTAATTTTCGTGAGCTGAGAGGTATATGAACATGAGTTTCAAATTGTTCCAGGTTTTGTGAAATGCCATGTCTCGGCTAAATACTGTGGGTGAGAGTGTTCAGCTCTATATCCGAGGGTGTGAAATATCACTTGTTTGTTCCGATTGGTCACCGATGGGTGTGAGTTGATACCGTATTAGCAACAATATCACTGTGGGGCTTCAGCTAATGCTAGGTTATCAGGTGCTCGTATTAGCAGTGATATCACTATGGGGCTTCGGTTAATGACAGGTTATCGGGTGCTCCGTGTAATGCGGCCAGTTTCGGCCAAAGAGTGTGACGACACTGACCGTATGTTTTGTATCGTATGTACTGGCACTGGATTGTGAAAATACTGGAACTGTATCGTGTTATGTTTTATGTCGAAATAACCCTTATACGCCACACACTGATATAACCTATTTTCTTCTTTACTGAGAGGTGTCTCACCCCAATTTTACGAATATCTTCTAGGTCCTTCGAGTAGCCGTCACTAGCATCCTAACATAATAGGAGTGTGGTTGTCGGTTAGCTACATATAGTACTTGTGCATGTACGGATTTTGTAACCGAGTTGTCATTGTTGGATTTTGTAGACACCTGGGGTACATACTGTATTTTGGAGCATAGACTCTTGTTATGTATAAACTCTGGTATGGTACATTGTATGTATTGGAAAGAACATTTCTACTACATATGTGATATGTATGTATATGTATGTGAATGTGTATAGGGTATACGTGTACCCCACGGGGTCGGACCCCTATTCAGTATAGTATCATGTATGTTTTAAATTGATACAAAGACAGGTTAGATTACTAAATTCACGCCTGGGGCCCATCTACGGGTTCGGGGCATGACACATACAATCTAAGTCGTCTCTCCCTTATCTTATCTTCTAGAGGAGCTACACCTAACTTAATGTGAATATACTCATTCCTTAATTTATCTTTTGATGTTATACCATTCATCCATCTAAGCAATCTCATTTCAGTAACTTTTACTTTTTGGATATTCTGTTTCTTCGTCGCCCAACATTCTGATTCATATAGCATAGTTGGTCTTATAATTGTCTTATAAAACTTTCCTTTCAATTTTAAGGGCATTCTACTATCATAAAGCACACTTGAAGCACTTTTCTATTTTACCCAACTTGCTTAAATTCTATGCATTACATCATCTTCAATTTATCCTTCAACTTGCATAATAGATTCAAGATATCG
>NC_080424.1:54444891-54549891 GCF_029873635.1 Malania oleifera | reverse complement strand
CATCAGCCTTAATCGACTTCAGGTAAGCCTGGATTTCCTCATCAGTTGCCCTTTCACTGGGTTTATGTGGACACACCTCTACAAGCATATACTTGTTTTCTGTGGACATACCTTTACGAGCACATACTTGTACTCCTTTATAGTTAGTACAATATCCAAGTTCCTTTTCCAGTTAATATAATTAGGTCCAACCAGTTTGTTTTCTTTGAGAATTATAGTTAGGGGATTGAAAGCCATTTTAATCCTAAGAATCACATATTATAACAAAATATAATGAACAATAATAAACTTTTAATTCAATTAAAAGAATACAGTTCCCTCTACTAATATTTTTTTTAAAGAATCAGTCAACAATCTAGAACACTATGAGTAGTATACCTCGATGGAGGTCATCTACTATTCAAAATTTGTGTAGATAGGTGAGGACCTATTAATTTTACTATCTAGGCAAGTAACTATGCCAAGAAAAATTAAACTGCAGACTTAGCTTTGGTGCTATAAACAATAGCAGTGACTCAGATGGTGAGGATACTATTATTCATAGCTAAGTGTATACCATCACATAATACTAGACCTATTGTCCCGTCGTGAATCCCCAGATGGAGAGGAGACCCAATACTAACAATTACTAGAGTTTATACTTGGTGAATCTGTAATTAATTCCATTTGATGGGGAGGAAGATACTAATATTATCACATGAAATTAATTACTTCACCTATAAACTAATGATAGAGACCATGGGATTTATATGTAATAAATTCCCTCACCCACTTAGTTATTTAATTCATGAGGGATACAAAAACGTGTTTAATATTCCAATATTGGTAACTAAAATACACGCAATAAATAAAATTCCAAATTTCTTTAATATTGGAATTGGTGTGATCCCAAAAAGGGGGGGGGTGAATTGGGTTTTAAAAATATTTTGACTAATTTAAACAATTTCACTGATTCACCATATATCATATCCCAATCATAATATAAACGTATATGTAAATTAATAAAATGATAAATGCAGACATACACATAGAACATAACTCATTTGAAATAGAGGTGTACGTGCAAATAATTATAATTATAATTGAAAGCATACACATGCGGAAATTTAAGTGCAGAAATATAAATGAGATAGAGAGAGAGTGACACACGATATTTGTTATTGAGGTTTGGCCAAACTAGCCTACATCCTCGCCTTGGGCATACCCCCCCCCCCCAAGGATTCCACTATCCCTGCTCACTTAAACGGATGGAGCAAAAGTCGTTACAACCTCTCCTTTTGGGGCGAGGTAAACCCCAGCTCAATTACAGGGCTGAGCCCAACTTATCCCCTTTACGGGGCGGAGACTCCCTAGTTTAATTTTTCGGGCTAAACCCAACCGATCTAACTTACAAGGCTGAGACTCCCCAGTTCAGTTCCGGGCTAAACCCAATCGATACAATAAAAATAGTTTTTGTACATATTAATATGCTTCTAAATACAAGCATGGATATGCACATTAAAGCTCAATATGCACTCTAGTATGATATGAGTTATGCTCAGTAGAGAAAGGTTGTTTTCTCAAAACAATATTTTCAATCTTTGTGAAATGATGTGTATGATAAAATACTCAAAGATATGACCCTAATAAAAATTTCTTCAAAAAATATATTTCAATATAGGAGAACCTAGGGTTTGCTTTTCTAATAGTTTTTGCACAAATAAAATATATGGATATATGTAAATAATAAATACGTTCTCTAACAAAGATGTTTACAAATAAAAAATATTTAGAGAATTTAGGAATTTAAGCTCAAGAAAATATTTGTGCGTTAAATAATTTTCTCCCAAAAATATTTATCATGAAAATAGTCGAGAGAAAACCTAAGCAATACTCTCAAAACTATTTTTTAAGGATTAAGTTTTAAGTGAGAGTATATGCAAATAAAATGCCCAAAGTAAATATACTCTATTCCAAAGTGATTTTGAAATAAGTGAAAGGAAAGAAAGTTGGAGAGATTTGTATAAAAGATTTTGCCCCAAAAGAATAATTTTAGTAATAAAATTGATTTGGGGGAACTTTGATTAACAAAGGTTTGGAGAGAATTTAGAGTTAATTAAAGTTTCTAATATGAGGTTATGAGGGGGTATATGTAGAATTTGTGAAAAATATGACCGTTGGGGACACGCTTGGTATTTTTCAGATTGTTTAATGAAAAAATTAAGCTTAATTAGCGTTGGAAAATAACCCAACTTGAGAGGTTCAATCGATCATAGAAATGGTCCGGTCGACCATATTAATAAGTTCAGTCGACCGTGGCAATTTTGAACTGTGGGTATGGTCGACCGTATCATGGCCATTTTGAACCCTTCGTGGGTTCGATCGACCAAGGCAAAGATTTAGTTGACCGCTTATATGGTTCGGTCGAATAATACTAACTTGAACTACATGGTTTGGTCGACCAAGTAGTTGGCATGTCAAACATTTTATGGTTTTGTCAATCGAGGACGGTGCGTTCAATAATGGGTCGGTCGCTCGAGACAAGTCAAGTCAAGTCAAATATTTGACTTTCACCCGTTAGGTCGATCGAAGTGTTTATAACACAAATCGGTCGGTCGACCGAGGTTTAGTCAAACATTTGACTTTCTGGCCTACGGTCTATTCAGTCGACTGAGCTAATTTGTGCATGGTGGGTTCGGTCAACCAAGGCTTCATAGCACATGCCTCACATGGCAGGTTCGTTCAATCGAGTCATTTAGTACATAAGGGTTCGGTCGATTCTGGCTCTTTAACTAAGCCAAAAATCCAATGTCAGTTGACCGAAGGCTTTGTTTTTGCCCTGATTTTGACCCTAAAACTATTCCAAAAATCCTTGTTTAATTTTACCCTTTTAAAAAAGATTTTTGGTGCTATTGTTGGGTCTCCTATGGTGAGCCTAAGGTTGTTTGAGCATTCAAACATATCTTGTAGATACATGCATTATTATAGAGTAGATAATAAAAATTTAAATGCAATTACAATAAAGGATAAACGTCTTTTTTTTCTTCTTCTTTTTGCTCTTCTTTTCATGGAATACGCCAAGTTGTTATGTGAGCTTTTTGTTCTATCTTGGCTTCCATCTCCATTTCCTTACGTGTGTGTTAAATTAATGAATCTCACACATGCTAAAAACACACATAAGAAACATGTGCTTTGTTAGCATCAAAACAGGGATCAGACTCAAAAAGTCAACAATCTCCCATTTTTTGATGATGATAAACACACCAAAGCAAAATGGGCACAACCTAAAAAGGCTCCCCCTAAGAATATGCATAATGCAAAATATAAACAATAGAGCTTAAGCATATTCACAAAAGAGACATTGCAAATAATCATGCATTTAACATTTTGCATTACAACACAAGCTCAAATATTTGCCTTTTAAAAAAACTTCCCTTTTGGTCATAAACATATTGTGCATTAAATTCTCCCCCTTTTGGCATCAGCAAAAAGGGCTAACCTAAGTAGAAAATAATTTTATCATTTAAAAAAAACTTAGCAAAGAGAACTCTCCCCTTTTAAGATAAATTTTTTTTTTATTTTCTTTTAAAAAAAAACTCTCCCATTTTTTATATAATAGTTGGGCACAAAAAAAATTATAACTCGTTGAAAAATATAACAATTAAGCACACAAAATTTTTTATAATTGGTCATTAAAAGATTAAAAGGCACTTGACAAACAAGATTAGACTAGGATTATCCACAAATCATGATAATTTAAACATATCATAGGACCTGTGAAGGATTTGAGTTCAACACACATGGAAAATGATAGCAAATGTAGGTTTGAGCATAAAAGCGGTCTAACTAGTAATATGCATTTCATGAAAATTCATGAACTAGTTATTAAACACCCTTTAAAAATTTATAAACAATAAATCTTCATAACATAAGATGTTAATACAAGAAAAGCACAGTTATGAAGGCATTTAAGCACACTAGCAAGAAATAAGGTATGTATCATTTAAAATCATTTCCTGCCATAATAATATAGATATATATATAAATATATATATATAAGTAAATATATATATATATATATATATTCCTATTATGATTATCAATATATGCTGGGGGCTATGCTTGTTGAGAAAGAAACTTTAACATGAAAGTTCAAGCAAGCAATGCTTTTCTGGTTTAGTATTTAAGCACAGAACATTTCAATAAATACCTAGAAAAACCAACCATATAGATCCTAAGAATATAATACAATTTTAAAACAGGGATCATATGTGGTAGGCTCGCCAAGGCTTGGGTCCTTAACTACCAAAAATAATATTTATAAACCTAACTATCCCAAGTTCAGTAGAAAGTGGGTAAGTCGAGTATCGATCCACAGAGACTTGAAGCACAGTTGGTAAACCACTTCCAAATTAGTTTATTATGACCTTATTATGAAAAAGAAGTAAAAGGTGATGTTTTGCAATGGTGGATGTTTCTAACTACTGGAAAGCAATTAAATGAAAGCGAGTAAATCTACACTTTGGGAAAGCAAGTAAATTTATGAGTTATCCTACTCCTACAAAGCGATACTGTGGTCCGAATCAGACGCTGGATGCCATGCCTCTATCTACGTTTATGCAGACTTCCATAGAAGTACTAACTCGAGCGGGCCAAAGCGAGAGAGGAGTGATCAAGGGCATAGGGTAGCAAGGGTGCACCAACCACTCGGAGCACGGTCGGGAACCAGAGTATACCCTGTCTCAATGATGAATGAACACCTCCGCGATTCCGTAGCTGACTATTTCCCTCTAACTTATATGCAGAAGTGCTTATCCTTATCTACAATCATTCATCAAACACATAGCAGGTAAATGGAAAGCAGTAAACGAAAGCATGTAAATGAAATTAAAAGAAAAAAGATCATCCCTTTATTATTCAGAACATCTATCATTAATGCAAGGAATTAAAAAAGGAGTGATCATGTAATATACACGGATAGCACACGAACACGGCCAGTTGTCACAGGCCGTTGAACACTTTATGCACACATCAAAATAGGAATTGAAAACTATGCTACTCTTAATCTATCTTGGCTCTCAATGACATCTTAAGTATGTAACTAACCTAAGAGAGGCCAAAGAGGAAGCTAGAGCTCGTGTTCGTAGCGAATACTTATACGCTATAAGGTTTACAAAGTTTGTTTTACAATTTAGGAAAGTTTGTAGCAAATCTCATGCAGAAGATCATCGTTGTCGACCAAGTCGCCCCTCTGTCATTCTTGTGCATGCCCTGGTTGAGACTCATGGGAAGTCAGGGATTCGAATCTCCAATGCCTTCTACTTCGTCGCACCTTAGGGTCTTGATGGTCAAGTTGATGGTCAAGACTTGCAGTATCTTGATCTTCATGAAATCTCAGCATCTCGACATAGCCGCCCCTGAAGGTCTCTTGGTCGAACACTTCTTCGAGACTCTCAGTACTTTTGAATTTCAGTTCAGTCTTGGCATCTCGACGTAGTCGCCCTCGTGGGTCACTTGGTCAAGCATTTGGTCGAACCTTGTAGCATTTTGATGTCAGTCTGAACCTTGGATTTTGCAGTGGAAGACTAGGTCGCCCTTGTGGTTTGCTGGTCACACCACATGGTCGAGCATCATCTTCTTGCCCATTTATGCTTTGAAGCTTCTGAAGCTTAGCTAAACACCTGAATTCAAGCTTTGAATCCTCCAAATTCTCCTTGGCCTCTTGTAATGCTTAACTCCATGGCTTTGTCATGTTTTTCCTGAAAATACAAACAAACCTTGCATAACTTTGAACAATGATAACTCTGGGTAAATATATAATAAAATGAGGATAAGCATAGGTAAATGAGGGTCTGAAATAATATATTTTAGGGACTCATTGATATGGAAAACCTAAAACACTGTGGCTAAGCAAAGTAATACGTTTCAAATTAAGATTTTCAATACAATCATCACATTTAAGTATAAGAGCCACAATGAATTCAAAACACAGATCTAAGCCAATAATATTGGTGAGCATAACAAGATAGATCATATGCTCTCCCTATCAATTTGAATATGTGCTTAGATCCAGTTAATTACTTATACTGTTTATTAATTATGAAAATTTGTTAAGCAATTGAACAGTATAAGTCCTATAACACTTATGCACCAGGAGTCTTAACATTTTAAGTCATGTGCAGTGTTCTGTGCCCTAAGAACAATCCATATCAAATATTGATTCAATAGGTGAAGGATATGATGTTCATGGTACCTGAAAAGGTTTCAGACTCAAAAAGTAAGTAACGAGAAATTGAGTCCATGGAATTGGTGATTTTAAACCTTTTTTTTAATAATGGGGCTTAACCCCCCCCCCCTCTCGGTACAATATCAAGCACACATAAGTGCATTTAAGGCAATAATGAATTTTCATTTAAGCATATTTAACATATGTTCATCCTTTATGAAAAAACTTGGTATGCAAGAGACTATAGGCATTAAGCTCTTATTCATTTGTCCTAAAGGTGGGGCTTAAACTCCCCTGTATATTTGCATGCATACATACTTGCATTATAGTTGAAGGATGATAGTCATGCAAGGACACTAATATATTCATTCTTTTTCAAATGATTTCAGCATGCAACAAATATTAGACATTTAGCACATAGCATGACATAATGCATTTCAAGTTGAAACATGATAGCCAATCGGGGCTGTACTTAAGGTAATGCAATAGGGATTCAAAAGATGAATGACACAACTCAAAATACAATGAGTGTGTGCAAAGTGAAAAATCCCCCCCGAGTCATGCAATCTTCCTAGTTACATGGACTTGAAATGTATGGCTTGATTATTAACCTTTTGGGTCCAACATGAAGTTCACATTCCAGGGATTAGGACCAAATGGTGTCCATGAACTAGATTTTCCTAGACATAAAGAATTTGCCTAATTTAAAGCATTTTAGGAAAAATTAAGGATTGTAAAAATTGTACATGTTTTCAAATTATATAGCATTTTGGATTTTACATGTACTAACCTATTAAGTTGTTTTGCACACATTTTAAATTAAGGATGAAGATTAATATCCATTTATCATTCACTTATCCTTTCAAAAACATTTCAGCATGCATTTTATTTTACTTATCTTGGTACATGATTTTAATTTTGGGGGAAAATTTCTACCAAAATTTCTATAGCATTCCGTCGGTAAATTGAACATTTTCCCATTTTTCTATGTACTAGAAACTTGATAGATTTACACAAACAATTCAAAATAATCTTCATTATGCAGAAACAATTCAGATTGAGCATGCGAGAACCTATATCCACTATCAGCATGTAATTCACATCACTGCATCAGCCATGCAGGAGGCATTCATACCAAGCATGCAATCCAGTAGTATAATCAGTATAGACTATCCATTAAATAATAAATTTATCTTACATGAAATGGATAGTGGCATTCAGCTCAAACATTTCATTTCAAAAATATAATCCATCCATTTAATATGATCAAACATTTAAGCGAAGAATGGATTGTAAGCATTCAGTTGAGATAGTAATGCAATAGTAGCTCAAATAGTAATTTATGTCATAAATTATCCATCCACAACATAATCATTCAGCAAAGATGGATATTAGCATTCATCTCATACAGATCATCCAAAAAGTAAAACCACACATTAAAAATGTTCATTGGATGAATTTTAAAGAACTCCCCCTCAATTAAATAGCCTAAGCATTATTGTCTTATGCTCTCAATTTTCATCATTTTATGCTTAGCTCTAATGTATAAAATCTAATAAGGACTAAGCTACATATGGATTCGAAGATGTTTAAACATTTAAGTTTCATTATAAGTTTAGGGTTATGATATAGTATAAAGATTAATTTCCTAAGACTGAATTCTGTATCATGGACAAGATATGCTATATTTAAAATACTTAACTTAAAAGCATATATATAGCATTAGAAATTATTTAACATTTTAAAAAAATTTCGTCCATGGGAAGAGGATTCACATAAATATGCTATAGCCAATATATTTAAACATAAACCAATCATAAAGATATATATACCTTAAACGAGATAGATTGAGTTTTTATCAATAAGGATTATCATATTGGCTTGCATTTCAATAGTTTTTAGTATGACAATAATGTATACTAAAATTTAGAATTGTAAGCACAAACACTATTTAAGCATTCAAGGCATTATAACCCCTTATATATTATATCCTAAAATATTATAAGTAAAAAAAAATTCTTTTTAAGTACAGCTCATAAGATGGTATGCAAATATCACATGATCCATAAATAATTCAACACAATATATGCATTATGAATCATGGCATGAAATATTTAATAAAAACAGAAGGAGAAAAGATATACCCTTTCGATTTACTCCTTCTTAGTCATTTAAGCTCATGGTGGCTTTCTCCTCTCTCTTGGTTTTTCAATCATTTTCAGATATTCCCAAAAACCTTAGCACTACTACAAAACATAAACTTTTCGAGAATATTAGTAGTTAAGGCAAAGTAAAAGTATGCATGACACACAAAATGATATGCATTAAAACGAGGTCATGCACTTTCAAATCTTTTTAAAAATTTGGGAAACTTATGCATTTTAAAATCATTTTTTAGTGGGATATGGTAAACATTGACAAACATTTTCCAAATCCTTCAATAATTTGATTTTACAAGAACATTTTCAATAATCATATGGTAAAATCTCTGTGATGAAAACAATGGAGGAATTAAAAAAGGTTTGATCGGGGGAGGGGGGTGAATTGGGTTTTAAAAATATTTCGGCTAATTTAAACAATTTCACTGATTCACCATATATCATATCCCATTCATAATACAAACGTGTATGTAAATTAATAAAACGATAAATAAAGGCATACACATAGAACATACCTCATTTGAAATAAAGGTGTGCATGCAAATAATCATAACTATAATTGAAAGCACACACATGCGGAAACTTAAGTGTAGAAATATAAATGAGATAGAGAGAGAGTGACAAACGATATTTGTCATCGAGGTTCGGCCAAACTAGCCTACGTCCCCGCCTTGAGCCCCCCCCCCCCAAAGGATTCCACTATCCTTGCTCACTTAAACGGGTGGAGCAGAAACCGTTACAACCTCTCCTTATGGGGTGAGGTAAACCCTAGTTTAGTTATAAGGCTGAACCTAACTTATCTCCCTTACAGGATGGAGACTCCCTAGTTCAATTTCTCGGTCTGAACCCAACCGGTCTCACTTATGGGGCTGAGACTCCCTAGTTCAATTCCGAGCTGAACCCAACTGATACAATAAAAATAGTTTTTGTACATATTAATACACTTCTAAATACAAGCATTGATGTACACATTAAAGCTCAATATGCATTGTAGTATGATATGAGTTATGCTCAGTAGAGAAAAGGGTGTTTTCTTAAAACAATATTTTCAATCTTTGAGAAATGATGTGTATGATAAAATACTCAAAGATATGACCCTAATAAAATTCTCCCAAAAAAATATTTCAATATAGGGGAACCAAGGGTTTGCTTTTCAAATAGTTTTTGCACAAATAAAATATATGGATATATGTAAATAATAAATATGTTCTCCAACAAATATTTTTTTCAAATAAAATATATTTGGAAAATCTAGAAATTTAAGATCAAGAAAATATTTGTGTAGTGCATAATTTTCTCCCAAAAATATTTATCATGAAAATAATAGGAAGAAAACCTAAGCAATACTCTCAAAAATATTTTTCAAAGATTAAGGTGTTAAGTGAGAGTATGCAAATAAAATGCCCAAAGTAAATATACTCTCTTCCAAAGTGATTTCGAAATAGTTGAATGGAAAGAGAGTTGGAGAGATTTGCATAAAAGATTTTGCCCCAAAAGAATAATTTTAGCAATAAAAATTGATTTAGGGGAACTTTGATTAAGAAAGGTTTGGAGAGAATTTAGAGTTAATCAAAGTTGCTAATCTGAGGTTATTGGGGGGGGGGGGGTATATATAGAATTTTTGTAAAATATAACCATTGGGGACACACTTGGTATTTTTCAAATTGTTTAATAAACAAATTAAGCTTAATTAGCGCTGGAAAAAAATCCAACCCGAGAGGTTCGAAAGACCATAGAAAAGGTTTGGTCGACTATATTAATAAGTTCAGTCGACAGTGACAATTTTGAATTGTGGGTATGGTCATTCATCTTAGGGCCATTTTGAACCTTTCATGGGTTCGGGCGACTAAGGCAAAGGTTCGGTTGAACGCTCATATGGTTCAGTCGACCAATGCTAACTTGAACTACATGGTTTGTGTTAATTTAGGTGTAATCCCAAAAGGTGGGAGGGTGAATTGGGTATTTTTAAAAAGATTTAAGATTATTTACCACTTAATCCCTATTTCTATATTTAAAAAATTAATTGTAAGGGTCTGAAACTGATTCAAATTATTATCTCAATGAATTCTCTTTTACCCAATTAATTATCAAGTGCGTGTGGGGTTATTCAACATACACACATGCAAGATAGGTAATGAAATGTGTTGCGGAAATTAAAAGGAGTAAAGAAAGAGAGAAGGCAAATACAGTTTTTACGAGGTTCAGCCAACCCGGCCTACATCCTCGCATTGAGCAACCCACTCAAAGATTCCACTAAATCCTTGCTCCCTTAACTAGGATAGAGCTTCCCTTAGATCTGCAACTTACAAGAGGCACAACTTCCTCCTCACCCGGCTCACAACCCGAACCGTGATTACAATATAGAATTTTAAATCTACAAAACAACTCAATATCGCTTCAAACAAAGCTAGTGAGTACAATGGAAAACCTAACACATATCCATAGGATAAAACTTGAAGCTCAGTATGCATGTAATGATGTAATCGTTATATGAATGATATGCTTCACAAAATTCCCCTTTGATCAAATCTCCCAAAATAATTATATAAGGAAGTGCTTTGGAGAAGTTAGGGCTTTAAATAATCTTTGGTGTAAAGAATATGACTATTCCACTTCAAATATTGAATCCAATCAAATGAGCTCAATACAAACATATAATTCAGTTTTTCTCCAACAAACTAGATCAATAAGTTTTATTCCAAATATCCTAAACACAATATGATCTTTGTATATGAATATGTATGTATATATATATGATATGTATTCCAAAGATCAAGAACCTAATATAATATTTTTCAGAAAATATCCCTCAATAATATATATAGTGTTGGGCTCTAAGGATATTTAATCAAGTGGTTGTGTAATATCGAAAATATCAAGTCTTTAAATAAATGCACACTTGAATAAAAAATATTTAATCATTGGCAAAACTTTTCTCAAGTAGTGATCTTGTCAAAACAATCTATATGTATATAAGTACACTCAAGATCAATCTCTCAAATAATATTCACTAATAGATTTTGAGATGAAAAACTCTTTGAGAATAAGTATTAACAAACAAATCGATTTACCAAACCTCAATATCAAGTTGAATACACAACAATCGCTAGAATGCCTTTTGAAGATCAATGTAGCCTTAGCTCAGATTTGAAGTATAAGTTTTGAAATCCAAAGCAAGAATTAAGTAGTGTGTTCAATGCTCTCCCAAGTTGTGCTAAATGTTCGATACACTCAATCTTATGCCAAAAGTTAGGGCATTAGGATTTAGATATTGATTATATAGGTAAACTTGCCCTTAGGATGAGTCATAACTGTTGGATCAACTTGATTAAGAAATAACTCGCGTGTTCTCTCACTAAAGATTAAATTTTTAATCTTTCTACAGGTTTATATGACTGAGGAGTAGGGCTTAGATGATTGAAGTTCCTTAAAACTTTGAAAAATTGAACTAGACACAAGGTCAGACATTTGAAGTTGGGGTTCAGACTTCTGAAGTTGCGGGTTCAAACCACTGAAGTCAAGGTGCATTCTTCTGATGTACTTCTGCCTATTTCTGTGTTTCTCCAATAAATATTCTGACAACTGAACTTAATCTTTGGTCTTCTGAAGAAATTATTTAGATGACTGAGCTTAAACTTCAGTCTTTTGAAGTTGAATCTTCAGACAACTAAGTGTACACTTCAGTCTTTTGAAGTTGACACTTCAGAATTCTGGGCAGGGACTTTGGTCTTCTTAACATAACACTTTCTGGTCTTTTCATTTTAGTTTAAAAAATTTGTTTTGCCCTCTTTCTTTTTTCTTTTATAAAATATTTTCTGGGATTTTTTAAAAAAGCTCTAAGTCCATAAATATCCCCTAAATATTTTCATGAGATGCATGAGTCCTAAGGTAAATCTAGGGTATATTTTGAGCTTTGAATTAAATCATATGAAATATGTAAATACATTCAGTTCTAAGTACCCATTCCCATGATGATCATGAACTTGCCGCTTGCATCTTCATTCTTCTTCTCTTTTAGTTCCATGGATTGTGCCAAGATGTGTATATTTTAATCGTGGCTTCCATGACTTTTTAGCCTTTCTTGCATGCGAAATATTGTTCCTGTTCACAATATCTATGCACATATCAAATACCAAGTGATTTCTCATTATCAAAATAGGATTGGACTCATAGAGTCAACAATCTCCCCCTTTTTGATGATGACAAATACACGAGCAAAAATATAGAATGCGTTACGCCTAACAAGGCTCCCCCTCAAATAATGCACAAACAAATATGCAGCAATATGAAATATGCTTATACACAATTAGTTTTTCCAACCATTTTTGCTATAAACTGATATTCTTCTCCTTTTTTTGACATCAACAAAAAAGTGTATAACAAGACATGAGTGGACATAACCTTATATTCTTCTCCCCCTTTAAATCTTAAAGTTTAAACTTATTCAACCATCAGATTTTAAAAATTGTACTGTGAAATGTGTCTCCTTATGTTAATTCAATTTACTTCTCCCCCTTGCTAATGCAGAAAGCTACGTTGTTGAATTTAAATTGCAATGTGAACATACACAGTGTGGCAAATTTCATATACATGGATAAGCAAATATAGTCACTAAAGTTTAAAGATTATGTGAGGATTAACATGTGTAAGTTAATATGCTCTTATCATGATATAAGTTTAATACCAAATGTGATACCAAATGGGAACAAATGAGACGAATTTAAATTTTTTAACCAATTGTGTATATTAAGTGACATTGCTCCCCCTGAATTATGTCATCTAATATAATTCTAAGCAACCTCTCGACTATGCATCAGGCCTAATTCAAGCCTAATTTGGATAAACCTATCCTCTACAAGTGGTTTCATGAATATGTCTGTCTATTATTCATCTGTGCATACAAACTCAAGTGTCACATCTCTTTTGTGCACATGATCACGAAGAAAATGATGTCTTATTTATATATGTTTAGTTCATGAGTGTAATATCGGATTCTTTGAGATGTTTATTGCACTCGTATTTTCGCATCTTATAGGAACTGTGTCATAGCTTAATCCAAAATTCATCAGTTGTTGCTTCATGTATAGTGTTTAAGCACAACAACTTCCTTCTGCTATGTATTTTGCCTCAGCTGTCGAAAGAGCAACTAAATTCTGCTTCTTGGAAAACCAAGAGACTAATGAATGTCCTAAGAAATTACATGTACCACTCGTGCTCTTCCTATCCACTTTGCTACTAGCAAAATCAGCATTTGAATAGCTGATAATCTAAAAAGATGTATACTTAGGATACCATAACCCAAGTTCCACGGTTCCTATCAGGTATCTAAGTATTCGTTTGACAGAAAATGTGACTCTTTTGGTGCAGCCTGAAATCTTACGCACAAACATACGCTGAACATTATGTCAGGTCTGCTGGTAGTTAGATATAGTAAGCTACCGATCATTCCACGATAGAACTTGACATCTACTGGTATACCTTGTTCATCTTTGTCTAATTTCAAAGAAGAGCTCATAGGTGTTCCTAGTATTTTTCCATCTTCCATATTAAATTTTTTGAGCAAATTTCTAACGTACTTCAATTGATTTATAAAAATTCCATGTTTCACTTGTTTGATCTGAAGTCCTAGGAAAAAATTTAGTTTACCCATCATGCTAATCTCAAATTCATTTTGCATAGTGCTTACAAACTCATTGCACAAGTCTTTATTTGTAGCTCCAAATATGATATCATCTATGTATACTTGAACTAGGAGCATGTCATATTTCTTAGACTTTATAAAAAGTGTTGTGTCTATCCTCCCACTGATAAATCCATTGTCCAGTAGAAAGCCGCTTAGTCTCTCATACCAAGCTCCAGGAGCTTGCTTTAAACCATACAAGGCTTTTGTTAGTCCATAAACCTGATCTAGATTATTATGGTTTTCAAAGCCTGGGGGTTGTTCTACATATACCTCTTCACTTAAGTAGCCATTTAAAAACGTACTTTTGACATCCATTTGATATAACTTGAAATCCTTAAAAGTAGCATAGGCTAAAAGCATTTGAATGGCTTCCATTCTAGCTACAGGTGCAAAGGTTTCTTCAAAATCTATTCCTTCTTCCTGGTTATATCCTTGAGCTACTAGTCTTGCTTTATTTCTAACAACTATCCCATGTTCATCTTTCTTGTTCTTATATATCCATTTTGTTCCAATAATTGTCTTTTCCTCAGGTCTAAGAACTAATGTCCATACTTTGTTTCTCTCGAACTAGTTTAACTCTTCCTCCATGGACATCACCCACAATTCATCCTCAATTGCTTCACTCACATTCCTAGGTTCTTCTTGAGATAGAAAAACAAAATGACTAATCATAATCCTAAGTGAGGATCGTGTGGCTACTCCACATAATGGTTCACTTTTATTTGATCAATGGAAGGACTCTTTATGTACTTCCATTCTCTAGATAGTTCATTAACTTCATTTCCAATTTGATTAGTTTCAGCAGATGGTTCCTTAATTTCATTTCTCTTTTCTGAATCATTTTTAATGGACAGTTTTTCAAATTCATTATTTATCTCAATTTCATCTTCATTAGTCCATTTAGAGAAGGGATTTGACTCATTGAATACTACATGAATGGATTCTATAACGGTTTATGTTCGTTTATTATATACTATGTAGGCTTTACTATCTAAGGCATACCTTATGAAGATATATTCATTTGATTTCACATCAAACTTTCCTAAATGTTCATTGTCTCTAAGCACAAAACATTTACAGCCAAAGACATGAAAATATGATATGTTTGGTCTGTGGCCATTTCATAATTCGTAAGGAGTCTTATTTAGAGATGGTCTAATCAAAACTCTATTTAGAACATAGTAGGCAGTATTTACTACCTCAGCCCAAAAGTACTTAGGTAGTTTATGTTCGTTAAGCATAGTTCTGGCCATTTCTTGTATAGACCTATTATTCCTTTCAACTACACCATTCTGTTGTGGTGTTCTAGGAGTCGAAAAATTATGAGCTATTCCTAATGAATTGCAGTAGTCTTCCATGCTTTGATTTTTAAATTCTCTACCCCTATTACTTCGGATTTTAGTGATAGTATAACCCTTTTCATTTTGAATTTTCTTACATAGATTTATGAATTGTTCACACGCTTCATCATTGTGAGCTAAAAATAGTACCCATGTATATCTTGAATAATCATCAACTATGACGGAATGCGTATGATTTTCCTCCTAAACTCTGAGTTAGGTTTGGACCAAATAAATCTAAGTGTAGCTTTGAAGTGACCTAGTAGTAGAGATTACTTTCTTTGTCTTAAAGCTAGTTTTTGCTTGTTTTCCTAGTTGGCATGCATCATAGATTTTATCTTTCACGAATTTAGTCTTCGGTAATCCCTTTACAAATTCTTCCTTAACAAGTTTAGATATTAAGTCCATGTTTGCATGTCCTAGTCTCCTATTCCAAATCCAACTAGTCTCATTTATAGCAGAAAAGCAAGTAACATGTTAAGAAGCAAGGTTGTCAAGGCTAGTGGTGTAGACATTTTCATGACGATCAACAGTAAACAATATTTTGTTTTCAGATTTGTTCTCTACAATGCATTTGTCATGTTCAAATGAGACTTTATAACCTTATCACATAGTTGACTTATACTTAATAAGTTATGTTTCTATCAATCAGTTAAAAACACATTATCAATGACAAGTGAAGGTTCCTTACCAACCTTACCAACTCCAATGATTTTACCTTTGGAGTTATCCCCAAATGTAACGAATCCTTCATCTTTGGATATGATAGATATGAATTTGGCTTTATCTCCTATCATATGTCACAAGCATCCGCCATCCATATACCACTTGTCCTTCGAGGAGGACAATCTCAAACACATCTGTAGGACATAATCAGATAACTACTTTTGGTACCCATATTTTCTTGGGTCCATAGGGGTTAGTACTAGATTCAACTTTGACTTTCCAGACTTTCTTAATTTTGACAGCTTTATTTTTGAAAGGATAGTCAAATTTTATATGATCCAACCTCTTACATTTAAAGCATGTAATATTTCTATGATAGTCTTTAGTTGGAACATACGATTTTGACTCTCTTACAAAATATCCCATGTAGAGATTTCTCTATTTTAGATTCTCCTTCCTATTAAAACCAAGACCTTCCTTCTCTAGTGAATTTCTTTGAGCTCATAGGAGTTTTTCAAAATTATTTTAACCTTCTGTAAATTTACAAATAATCTTAGATTTATCTTTCAAATTCTTTTCTAACTCCTCAATTTTCAAATCCTTGTCTTTCATTAGAGATGCATGAGATTCATTTTGACTTTCAACTAACTTCAAAAATTCTTTCAATTTTAATTTCAAACCAGAATTTTTATTATTCATTTTTTCAAGCATTTTAAGGGTATATAGATATTCTTGATGCAATTCATCATAAGAAAGCATGTTATTTTCATTTTATGAATCACTTGAATAGTAAGATGAAGTAGAATAAAAGATTGTACCTCATGGTCATCGTGAGCCATCAGACATAGATTCACAATCTTGTCATCACTGGATTCAGATTCTGAACTACTGGTACTGTGAGTGTCCCAGCCTACCTTTAGAGCCTTCTTCTTCTTCTTCTTCTTCTTAGACACTTTCTTCAGCTGGGGACAATCTAGCTTGATGTGTCCAAATTCTCTACAGTTGTAACACATGGGAGGATCATCTTTTTGCTTCCTTCTACTTGACTCTCCCTTTTCTGTTTTTGAGCCCTTGAATTTTCTAGTGTATTTCTTATTCTTTCTCATGAACTCTCCAAATTTCTTAGTGATGAGTGCCATGTTTTCATCCGATTCTGAATCACTTCCCTCACTAGAGCAGTGAGATAATGCCTTTAAGTGTTGTAGCTTTCTTTGTTTTAATTTTCTTATTCCTCCTCACATTTATTGCAAGCTCATAGGTGACGAGCAATCCAATTAGTTCATCAACAGACATCTCCTTGAGATTTCTCCCTTCTTATATTGCAGTAGCTTTAGCTTCCCAAACTGGTGGTAGTCCCGTGAGTATTTTCCTGATCAACTCATAAGTAAGGTAAGATTTACCAAGAACATTTAAAGAATTTGTGATATGTGTGAATCTAGTGTACATTGATTGAATAGATTCATCATCAGTCATTTTAAATGCTTCATACTCACTAGTGAGCATGTCTATCCTACCATATTTCACTTCCTTAGTACCTTCATATGTAACTTCTAATTTTCTCCAAATCTTTTTAGCAGTGTTACAGGCCATCACCCTATTAAACTCATTTACATCTAGTGCACAGAAAAATAGATTCATTGTTGTAGCATTTATTTGCATAGATTTCCAATCCTCTTTAGTGTACTCATCTTCAGTTTTGGGTACATTAATCTTATCAACTACTTTCATAGGGACATGGTTTCCCTTGGAAACAATTTTCTACACTTTCCAACCCATATTTAAAAGATAGACCGCAGAAAATAGGTGGTCTAGTGGTCGAGTGTCCCTCACCGAATGGAGTTACACCAATGTGTGTCATGTGATCTTTTTACAAAATGAACGATTAAGTCTATGTAAACCCGATCTGATACCAAATGTTAATTCAGGTGTAATCCCAAGAGGGGAGGGGGTGAATTGGGCATTTTTAAAAACCTTTAAGATTATTTACCACTTAATCCCTATTTCTATATTTAACAAATTAATTGCAGGGGTTTGAAACTAATTCAAATTATTATCTCCATATATTCTACTTTACAGAATTAATTATCAAATGCGTGTGGGGTCATTCAACATACACACATACAAGATAGGTAATGAAATGCGTTGCAGAAATTAAAAGGAGTAAAGGAAGAGAGAAGGCAAACACAGTTTTTACGAGGTTTAGCCAACTCGGCCTACGTCTTCCCTTAGATTTGCTGCTTACAAAAGGCACAGCTTCCTCCTCACCCGGTTCACAACCCAAACCGTGATTACAATATAGAATTTTAAATCTGCAAAACAACTCGATATTGCTTCGAACAAAGCTAGTGAGTACGATGGAAAACCTAACACATATCCATATGATAAAACTTGAAGTTCAGTATGTATGTAATGATGTAATCATTACATAAATGATATGCTTCACAAAATTCCCCTTTGATCAAATCTCCCAAAATAATTATATAAGGAAGTGCTTTGGAGAAGTTAGGGTTTTAAATAATCTTTGGTGTAAAAGAATATGACTATTCTGCTTCAAATATTGAATCCAACCAAATGAGCTCAATACAAACATGTAATTAAGTTTTTCTCCAACAAACTAGATCAATAAGTTTTATTCCAAAATATCCTAAACACAAAATGATCTTTGTATATGAATAGGTATATATATATATATATATATATATATATATATATATATATATATATATGATATGTGTTCCAAAGATCAAGAACATAATATAATATATTTCAGAAAATATCCCTCAATAATATATATAGTGTTGGGCTCTAAGGATATTTAATCAAGTGGTTGTGTAATATCGAAAATATCAAGTCTTTAAATAAATACACACTTGAATAAAAAATATTTAATCATTGGCAAAACTTTTCTCAAGTAGTGATCTTGTCAAAACAATCTATATGTATATAAGTACACTCAAGATCAATCTCTCAAATAATATTCAATAATAGATTTCGAGATGAAAAACTCTTTGAGAATAAGTATTAACAAACAAATCGATTTACCAAACCTCAATATCAAGTTGAATACACAAGATCTATGTATTGTCTTAGTCTTTGTGTTACTTTGTTTGCTTTTTTCTTTTCTTTTAGTTTGGCTTGTAACTACCTTGCTTATGACTTTTTGTAATTTTTTAATGACTATATGACTATGCTCTTAATGTGCTATCCTAAGACTCTTTGTGAGTATGCTCCTCATTTCTTCTTGATTAATGTCAAAGGAGGAGAGATATTTTAGAGAGCCCACATGCAAAGAGAGTATCTTAAGAGAGCAACCATGAGATATAGAGCATGAAAAATATGTAAAAACACATAATCTTGACATGAGATATAGCATGGGGGAGTAAAAGCAAAAATGAGCATAATGAGAAAAATAAGAACATAAGAAGAATGAGACCATAAGCATATATGATGACATGAGTTGTAATGCATTAAAAAATAATATACTTGATTGTGACTTATTGAATTTTGAACTTACTTATATTTGAAATCATCATTTTTCATCATTGTAAAAGGCATTCCTATTGTAAGGGGGAGCCTTATCAAGGTTTTCTCATCATTGCTCCTTATTTATCATCATAAAAAAGGGGGAGATTGTTGGCCTAACATGGCTTTTGAATCTTGTTTTGATGATAACAAATAATGGTTAATTTAAGTAGTTGTTGTTTAAGTGATGATATTTTAAGAAACCTTGTATGACAAAGTTCAAAAGGATCTAAGAAATGAAAATTCAAGATCACAAGTACCATAAAGCCATATTCCATCAACAAAGTGATCAAAAGAAAGCTCAAAAAGACCAAGATGCTCAAAACATGTGGAAGCTTAAAGAATATTAAAGCTTAAGTCTAAGAGGATTCAAAGCATAGATATGAAGACTTCAAGCTTAGAGAGATTTTATGTCTTTAGGATGACTTATGTAAGTATTTCATTATAAATATCATTTTAAAATGCTTTGAAGCTCATCAGGGGTTGATATGGACTTAGAGATCTTATTTTGAAAACCCTAGAAAAATATTTTTAAAGTAACAAAGTAAGATGGCTAAGAGTTTTTGAAATTAAACTGAAAAAGCAAATTTTATAATTGTTCAGGCGACTGAACTTTAGACCTCAGGCGCCTAAAGATTTTTGTGAACAGATTCTGAATAGGTAGCATAGGTCCAGGTAACTGACACCTGAATCCTCAAGTGCCTGACCCTGTTTTAAATAAAAAATTTACACTGTGTTCAGGATCAGGCGCCTAACCCTCATTAATGGCTATTATTTTTAAAGTTTTTAAAATTCAAATTTGAGTTGCTTGTGCCTCAAACTTTGTATAAACTTGGGAAACACTCCAAGTAACTTGGTGTTGGCCTTATAGGCCTCGCCCAATTTTGATTATGACAAATACTCAATTGTATCTAATGAGTTTTTGAGACTTTGTGTAGGAACTTAAATTGACAGATCATAATGCACATGGAGAGAGTGAAGCTTAAAGACCAAATTTCTATTGAAGACTCAATTTCTTATGTTGTAATATAATTCATTCATGTAAAGGGTCTATAATAGTAATTAGGGCTTTTTGTATGTAATAATCACACACATCACATGCATGGTCAAATACGTAAGCTTATAATACAAATGACCTTAGGGTTTACCCTTCGGTCGACCGAAGGTCGATCGACACCGAAAGAAACACCGAATTCTTTTGGTGTCTTCAAATTGGACCTAAGGAGACCCTAAAACACTCACCCTTGCATTTATTTGTGATAGACACTTGAATGGGATGTTTGTGAATCAAAACAGGACCGAAATGCACACTTTGTGCACTTTCGGTCGACCAGCCCATGCAGTTCATTCTGCCCCGATCGACCAAATTCGATCTAGGTCAACAATTTGACCTCAGCCTGGTCGACCAAACTATTGTAGTTCAAATAGCCCTGATCGATCAAAATCTCCTGAAGTCAACATTTTGACTTCTTGGTCGACTGAGCCCAAATTGTATTCCAATTGTATGGCCAACCGAGGGTCCTTGGGAGAAGTCCTAATGGTTTGGTTAGCCAAATCATCTAGTTCAAATATCCCTTGTCGACCAAACCTCGATAAAACTAAAAAATCACCTCGAACATGTACGTTCGGTCGACTGAGTCCCAAGTTAAAAAATGGCCCAGTCAATCAAGCCATATGAACTTCAGTCACCAAAAGTGTTCTGGTCGACCGGGTCTCTCAGGTTGCCCTCAATTTTTTACCATGGTTAATTTTTTAAAGTAGGGTTAAAACAATGAAAACATCATTAATCTTTTCTAATAATCCCAAACCTATCCCCAACGGTTATAATTCTTGGGGTGTCTATATATACCCCTTCATTTGGGAAAATTAGTGATAAGATTAGCAAAACAAAGTGAAAAATTTCTTTCAAGCCAAAAATCTTCCTACTGCTCATACTCTCTCTAAAACCACTTAAACTTACCTTCTTCAATTCTCAATATCATCTGTAAGTGTATTGAGTGTTGGCATTTAGAGGTTTTCTCTCTCATTGTTGAGTGTTTGAATCGATTTTTATGAGAGCATAACCTAAGTGTTCTTAGGAGGCTTTGCTTATAAGCCTATCCTAAGAAGACTTGTGTTGAACATCCGAGTGTTGCATTTTCATTGCAATAACTAGGGAAGTTTGTATTTTGTTTTGGGTTGCAAAACTTTTTCAAAACTTACTCAAATATCTTGTAGGATTTCTATTGACATATTTGTGGAAAGATATTTGTGTTTGTGATATTAATCTTAGTTGCAATATTTATTCAAGCATACATCATTTGCTGAATACAAAGATTGCATATCGTTTGCAAACGAAGCATATACACTAGTCACGTAGTTGATATATTTTGCACTTTGGAATATTTTAAACTTGAGTGATATCTTTGTTTGAGCACCTTGATTGAGAATATGTCGAAATACAAAGATTGATTGCAGAAACTCTCACTTACGCATTATACTGATAGAAAATACCTTTGAGAGTTGAACTATTTGGACCACACTGAGCTTACATATTAAACATTTTGTGGTGTATGTGATTGAATGCATTTGGGTACAAATCTGCTTTATATGAAAACACTTCTCTGTTGTACCATTTGATTGTAAAATCTGAGTGTTTCCAGGCAAGGCCTGAGGGGGCGGTAATCCAATTGATGTAAAGGTTGAGGTCAGCCCTGTGCTAATTGACCTTGTTTGTATTAGTGCCACTCCACCTGTTTAAATGAGCAAGTTATAGTGGTAATCCTTGTACTTGTTAGCCAAGGCGGGGATGTAGGCAATTGGCCGAACCTCGATAACATTTCTACGTGTCACCCTTTCTTTACTGCATTATGGTGCTTGTGTGATTGATTAAATTTCTTTATTTACTTTCTGGTATACATTTACTTTACTTGCACTAGATTGACCATAGGGTTGTGAATATACAGGTGTTAGGAGATTGACCTAGGGATTAAATTTTAAAAATACCAATTCACCCCACCTCTTGGGATCACGGTAAAGCTAACACTTGGGCAACATGAATTAAACACTTTTGAAGCCTATAAATACATGATTTCTCAAATCAAATCTATACCAAGAATTAAAAATCAATTTTTAAGCCATATTGCTCACTCTTTCTCAAAGCTCTCTTACTCACATATTCTTACTGAGATTTTCTAAGATGTACCGAGTCTCTGATCACTCTTGTCTGAGCTCAAACTTCTAAGTTACTGACTCATATCAAGAGAAGAATTTCGATGGTACATTCTTGAGCTTCAAATATCATTCTCTTTGATATTTACTTTGAAGTATATTAGTGCTATAAATTGTACTAACTAGCTATATCTGAGAGCATCTCTTGTACACAAGAATCTTTTCTTATTTCCTTGTTTTCCTTTTTGGCATGCATCACAAATCTTATCTTTTATAAATTTTGTATTTGGTAATCCTTTTACTAAATTTTTCTTGGATAGTTTAGATAATAGGTCCATGCTTGCATGTCCTAGTTTCCTATGCCAAAGCCAACTAGTTTCATTCATGGCAGCCAAACATGTCACATTTTGATTAACTAGGTTATCAAGATTTATACAATATACATTATTTACCCTATGAGCTGTGACTAAGGTTTCATCATTCTTAGGATTTTGAATAATGCATTTGTCTTTCTTAAAAATTATTTCAAAACCTTTGTCACTTAATTGACTAATACTCAAAAGATTATGTTTTAAACCTTCTACCAACAACACATCATCAATTGTAGGAGAGGGTTCTTTACCTATTTTACCAATGCCAACAATTTTATCTTTGGCATTGTCACCGAAGGTCACGTATCCCCCATCTTTTTGTTTTAGTGTGGTGAACTTGGTTCTATCTTCGGTCATGTGTCTTGAATACCTGCTATCCAAGTACCACTTTTCCCTTGATGGTGTTGTCCTAAAGCACATCTACAATGAAGGATTCACGGTGTTAGTTTTTGGAACCCAAATTTTCTTTACTTTATTTGAATTACTTCTAGCTCCATTGTTTACTTTCCATTCATTTTGAACTTTAACATATTTCCTTTTAAGTGGGCAGTTAAACATCACATGTCCTTTATTCTTGCACATGTAGCTAGTAGTATGTTCATGTATATTGGTTGAGGAAGTACTAGCATAGTACTTTGCTTCTTTAACAAAATATCCCATGAATAACTTGTTAATTCTTTTATTTGTTTTTCCATTATATCTGATTCCTTCTCTATTCATGCAATCTTTGTTGTTCAATCATATTTTCAAAATTTTCTTTACCTTTGGTAAAGTTATAAATGATTTTCGCTTTATCCTCTATTGACTTCTTAAGTTCAATTATTTCTAAATCCTTCTTATTTTGATCATCTACTTGTATTTTGACTATTTCTTGAGTCATACCTTTTATTTTCTCTTCTAACTTTTCAATATGAGATTCTTTCTCCTTTTCAATGGATTTTAAAAATTCAAGTTGTTTCATTAGTTTTTCATTTTGTTCTTTCAAGGTTATGTTTCTTTTGGAGACTTTGATAAACCTTTTATGTAAGGCAAATAATTCAGCTTGCAGTTCTTTGTAGGAGGGCATGCTATCGCAAGATTCATCACAAGATTCATTACTAGATTCCGTTGATGAGGAGTAGTAAGAATTTACCTCTTCATTATTTTCCATGAAGCACATATTAGCTATCTCTTGTACGCTTGACTTGTTCTCTGTTTCACTTGAGCTTGAATCATCCCATGTAGCTTTTAGGGCTTCCTTCTTCTTCTTTTATCCTTCTTGAGTAAAGGGTAGTCCGACTTGATGTGTCCTAGTTTATTGCAATGATAACATGTAGGAGGGTCATTTTTACTTTTGTTTTCTTTCCTACTTGTTTCTCCCTTTTCAGATTTCTTTTTACTAAACTTTCTAGGGAATTTTTTATTTCTCCTATAGACCTTGCCAAGTCTTTTAGTGATGAATGCTAATTCATCTTAGTCTAGATCACTAGATTTACTTTCATCCTCACTTGAGCTTTCACTAGCTGCTTTTAAGGCAATGGACTTCTTATGCTTAGGTTCAGGGTTTCTTTCTTTTAATGCCATTTCATAAGTGAGTAGTGAACCTATAAGTTCATCTAGTGAGGTAGTCTTAAGGTTCCTACCTTTTATTATTGCAGTAACCTTTGGTTCCCATTTGGAGGGAAGGCCTCCTAGTATTTTCCGAATCATTTCATAGGCTATCTAGGTCTTTCCTAAGGCAGTTAAAGAATTTATCATGCAAGTAAATCTAGTATACATACTAGTGATTGTTTCATATGGATTCTTTTTGAAAGCTTCATACTCACTAGTTAGCATGTCAATCCTATTGTCTTTAGCATCTACTATTCCTTCATAAGTTACTTCTAACTTGTCCCAAATTTCTTTACCCATTTTGCAGGCCATGACTCTATTGAATTCATTAGCATCTAGAGCACAATACAAGGCATTTATGGCACTTGAATTTATTTGTAGCATTTTGCAGTCTATATCGGTCATGTCCTTTTTCTCTTTAGGAATTTGTTTTCCATCCACTATTTTGATAGGAATTAGATCTCCATCCATGACAACTTCCCAAGTTTTGCCATCCATATGTTGAAGATAGATTTGCATTCGTTTTTTCCAAAAAGTATAGTTATGTCCACAAAAGATTGGTGGTCGGGTTGAGGATTGGCTGTAACGGCCTGCTTATTTAGCTATAATTTTTTTTTTCTCCATAATACTATCCAACATAATAATCCTAGCAAATCATAGTCCACCTAGACCCAAGGGTTCTAAGGAAAAAACCTAAAACACATCGTAGATTCCTAGCAACAGGAAACATAAAATCATATACATATCTAAATGTCTAACCAACACAATACCATAGTTTACTAAAATCGTCATAAGAATATACACATCCCAAAAATATCCAAAATGAGTCCTAGGGTCACCACCCAAAAATCCGTCAGACCCTAGCAAAATGACTTACCCTTAAATATCGAACTCTAGCGCTGCGGAGCTTTGTCCACTCGCCTCTCTAGGACTCTTGAAATATTTATATAATCTAGGGTGAGAAACCTCTCAGTAAGGGAAATAAATTAATAAAAGTGTGTGGCAACATGAGTATTTTCGTGGTATACATATAACAGTACATAAACATACTGTCTGTATTATATATGGGAAAACATATATATTCATAACATGATATAACATACCGAATTTCCATAAACATAAATCATCCCACATAATAATACATAAAAAATATCCTGGATGGTTAGCTGGCTGGTGTCATGTCTTACCCACACATAACTGGGTTATGCGGCCCAAAGGCAGGACCCGATAATGGCTGGCCAACCACTACCGAGTCAAAGAAAAAGTTTGTAAGTATGATGGGTCTGCCTCTCCTGGTTCATACACCAGAGGGTGCCAACACTATAATAAACCACATCGACTTCCATTCTCTCACTGCCCCATACGGCAAGTGGTAGCACTAACATAAACATGATCGTGATCATATAACTACAGTACCGTGTTTCGTGATAGCCTAAACCAAGCCAACTAGGTTGTGATAATATATAACGTAGATTTCCAAA
Source organism: Malania oleifera (assembly GCF_029873635.1). Classification (NCBI taxonomy): domain Eukaryota; kingdom Viridiplantae; phylum Streptophyta; class Magnoliopsida; order Santalales; family Ximeniaceae; genus Malania; species Malania oleifera. Next base: position 54,523,724 of record NC_080424.1, on the reverse strand, counting down.
TAATGATACATCGCTATTTCATAATAATAATTGTCAGGTTACTATCTTCATATAATTTTTCATAGCATATCATAAAAATCTTCGACCCTTACACCGACATTTCATATTTTATAAATCACAGCCCATACGCCGGTATTGCATATCATAAAACCTTCGGCCTATACGCCAGTATTTCATATTAAACTCTCGGTCTATACACTAACATATCATATTAAACTCTCGGTCCATACGCCGACATATCATATAAAACTTTGGCCTATGTGCCGATATATCATATAAAATTCTGTATCATTATAACATTTTCTTGGAAGCAGTAAAAACATAATATCCCATGGTAAATTTTACTCATGCCACACAAATTAGGTATTAATCATATTTCTGATCAACAACATTATTCTCAACATAATTTTACAATATACATATTTATTTGAAATTAAATGTCGTAAAATGATATATACATTTCCATAAAGAAAAAAACTAACTTAGTTTATCCTCTTACCTACTTTCTAGAAAAGCCCCTATAATGTTTAGTCTTACACCTGTAGGGTTTCGCGTTCAACACCCTGAAAACAATATCTCGCTAAATAAAACTTCAATATTTCTTCGAGTACTACATTTTTTACAACTGTAGGAAAGCCAAAAATTAAATAAAAAGCCTTACCCTGAATTTGAGATGAAGTTCAAGATAGCCCCACCAACGATCCACTCCAGTAGACTTGAAAAGAACTTTCTCAGGAGTGTCGTGGTGGCCTCAGATCATCGAATCAGCGAGAATTCGGCCCTAAATTTTAGAAAGAAGGGGAAAGGGACGAATAGGAGAGAGAGAGAGAGAGAGAGAGAGTGAGTGAGTGATTTTACGTGAAATTTTCTACCGAAAAATCGAGTTTAGGCTATTTTTACACCGACCTTCATCGATGAGACATGTCACTTCATTGACGAGGTCACAAAGGAAGTTCGTCGACAAACACCTATTCCTTGTCGACAAAATTCAGAACTGAATACAACCTCTTGGTATCTTCTGGTCGACAAGACATATGTCCCCGTCAACGATCCCCTCAAGCGTGTTCATTGACGAACGTGCTGTATTTGTCAACAAGACCCCTGCTTAAAATTCCAAATACAATTTCCTTTCTCTCCCTTTCTTTTATTATTTAAATACAATAATTCTTTGGGTCGCTACATTCTCCCCTCCTTATAAAAATTTTGTCCTCGAAATTTGCTATCCATACGATTCATCATCATCTAAAGAAAACAGTCTACTTATTTTATTACTTACCTTTACTTATAGCGAAGGAATACCATGGTTACATTCAAAGTTATGGGAGATTACATATGCAAAATAGAAATTCTCCCAAAACCAAAGACTACTTACTAACTAAACTACTACATGTACTTGCAAAAGAAATATTACACATTCACTTACACTTCCCTTGGTTATATCTGAGTTTCATGGAACAATTGCGGGTATTTCTATCTTATCTGTTCCTCAAGTTCCCAAAAAGATTCCTCTATTGCGTGATTCCTCCACAGGACTTTCACTAAAGAGATCTTCTTATTACGTAATTCTTGTTCTTTCTTGTCCAGATTCTATACTCGTACCTCCTCACAAACTAGTAAATCACTGAATTCTAATTTACCATAACTGATTACATGAGAAGGGTTTGGGATGTATTTTCTCAACATGGAAACATTGAATACGTTGTGTATCCTAGACAACATAGGTGGTAAAGCTAACCTGTGGGCAACCGGCCCGCTTTCTCTAGAATCTCAAATGAACTAATAAACCTAGGGCTAAGCTTACTTTTCCTCCCAAATCTCATAACCCCTTTTAACGAAACTGTTGGCCTTAAAATCTTGTTTTGATGCTAACAAACAAGTGGAAGTTAACATATTTGTGTGACTAATGTTATTTAAGGGCTCTTATATGAGAAAGTAAGGTCAAAGTGCTCACAAGGATCAAATGAGGCTTAAAAGAGTCAAAGCATAGATTTAAAGATGATATTTTAAAGCTTGAAGAAAATGAGGACGTAGGCTGGGTATAAGCCGAACATCGTAAAAATCTCGATCTCACTCTCTCTTTCCCTTACTCTTTATTTTCAACACATATAAATTGCGTGGATGGTTTGATTGGTAATCATACATACTATGTATATTTACAAATCAAGTAAACGTAAAGTCTAATTTTGATTTGGGTTGCGGAAACTGAAAAGGAGTATATTGGTTAAACCATATTTTGTGGAAACCATAAGGAGTACGTTACGTGTTAAACATCCAATGATAAATTAACTAAGAGTTTATTTGAATTCTAAATTTTGGGAAGAGTGTGAATATTGTGTTGATTTAGAAAGCTAATTTATTATCAAAGGGATTGCATTAACAACAGGGTTGCACACAAAGTTAAAAAGCTAAGAATTTTTATCAAGTTGCAACGTATATCTTGATTGAATGTTTTATGATTGTTTTGTTTGAATATTGTGCTTGTTTGATTGGTTTGGTTGATTAATTGATTACTTGTTTGATTAAGTAATAGTATTGTGGATTAAAAGAACTAAGTTATTGTATGATTAGTAAATTAAACAAACAAGTCTAAAAATGATTAAAAAAATAAGTCTTCAAAGGAATTAAAAGAAAATTTTAAAATCCAATTCACCCTCCCTCTTGGGACTACATTTTTTGGAAAAAAACAAAGGCAAATATATCTTGAAACTATGAATTGGAAATCTTGGGAGGTTGCCATGGATGGTGACCTAATTCCCTTTAAACTAGTAGATGGAAAACAAGTTCCTAAGGAGAAAAATGATATGACAGACTTAGATCATAAGATGTTGCAAGTTAATTCTAGTGCTATGAATGCTTTATATTGTTCTTTAGATGCTAATGAATTTAATAGAGTAATGGCTTGCAAAACGGCTAAGGAAATATGGGACAAGCTAGAAGTCACTTACGAAGACACTATAGATGTTAGAGATAATAGGATTGATATGCTTACAAGCGAATATGAAGCTTTTAAGATGAACCCAGGTGAATCTATAACTAACATGTACACTAGGTTCACTCATATAATAAATTCCCTGAATGCCTTAGGAAAAACCTACACTACCTATGAAATGATTAGAAAAATTCTTAGAGGGCTGCTACCTATATGGGAACCAAAAGCCATTGCCATAACGGAAGGAAGAAATTTGAAAAAAACCTCCTTAGATGAGCTAATAGGTTCTTTAATCACATATGAAATAGTAATGAATGAAAGAAGTGGAAAAACCAAAGCCTAAGAATCAATAGCCTTCAAAGTCTTAAAAGAAAACTCTAGTAGTGAAGAAGAAATGGATAAAGATGAACTAGCCTTCATATCTAAGAAACTTGCAAAAATCCTTAGAAGGAAAAACAAATTCAAAAGAAGAAACCAAGATTCCAAATTAGAAGAAGAAGAAATTAGCAAAAAGAAATCCAAAAATAAAACTCCTACATGTTATAATTGCAACAAAGTTGGACATATCAAACCGGAATGTCCATTACTAAAGAAAGAGTCTAAGAACAAAAACAAAAAGGCCATGAAAACCACTACTTGGGATAGTACAAGTAGTTTGAAATATGAATCAAGTGACCAAAAGGTTGCTTATACTTGTTTTATGGCTTGGGATGATGAGGAAAGTTCCTCATCCAAATCCTTAAATAATTCTTGTAGTGATTCATCAAATGAATCCAATGATGAGTGTATGCCATCTTATGATGAATTATAAAATGATTTATTCAAAGTACAAAAGATGCTAATCAAAGTAACGAAACAAAACACATCATTGAAAAACAAGAAATTCGCTCTCCCGAGATGATGTGCCCCAAAAACACAACATTCTCGAGCCATAATTCACATTTGCTGAACTTGACATACAACTTCTTTTCCCTGAGCGTCTGTAACACTTGCCTAAAATGCGTCTCATGCTCCTCATAACTCCTTGAATAGAATAGTACATCATCAAGAAAAACAATAACAAACTGGTCTAAATATTTGTGGAATACTCTATTCATCAAGTCTATAAATACAGTAGGAGCATTTGTCAAACCAAATGGCATAACGAGGAATTCATAATGCCCATATCTGGTCTAGAAAGCTATCTTCGAGACGTCTTTTGCTTTCACTTTCACCTTATGGTAGCCTGATATGAGGTCAATCTTAGAATACACCCGTGTACCCTGGAGCTGGTCAAATAAATAATCCATACGGGGTAGAGGATACTTGTTCTTGATTGCCACTTTATTAATTTCCCTATAAAATTAGGATAGCTTCCTAAAAGGGGGATGAATTGGGATTTTAAAAACTTTCTTTTAATTCATTTTAAGAATACTTAACTTCTTTTATTGTTTAACCAGTTCTTTGACTTGTTTGTTTAATTTGTCAAACACACAATAACTTGGTTTCTTTTATACAAACAACAACACAACTAATTAAACATCCAATCTTCAACCACACTATCCAAACTAATCAAACACAATTGGAAAGCAAAACAACCAAGTCAGGATTAAGATAACTGCATAACTATTTAGATTGATGAAAGCATTCAAGATTCAATACTTTTGGAATATAGACACACTCTAATCAATATCAAACTTTAAACAATTTAACTTTCAGTTTTTGTTTGGTTTGCAGCCCTGTAGTGAATTTGAATCAAACCCTATATTAATGAATTTGTTTCTTCAATATGATGTTCAATATAAAATCCAATCACTTTTTCCAAATATTTAGAATTCAAATAAACCCTTGGTAAATTTATCTTTGGGTGTTTAACCAAGTAACGTACTCTCGTATGGGTTCCACAAAGTAAGGTTTAACCAACGTACTCCCTTTTGGTTTTCACAATCCCAAATCAAAATTGAACCTTAAGTTTATTTAACTTCTAAATTACGTAGTTTTTATGTTTATCAATTAAACCATCCACGCAATTTTATATGTACTTAAAGTAAAGAGTAAAGGAAAGAGAGAGGAACACAAGATTTTATGAGGTTCGACTTCAACATAGACTACGTCCTCACCCTTGGCAAACCACCAAAGGGTTCCACTATCATAGTTCTTTTACCAGGTGGAACAAAACCTTTACACACTCCTTCAGTAGGCTAGAGCTTGCCTCTCCAAACGATGTCCCCTCGTTCGGTCACTCCTTAATTAGGATAGAGCCCGTCTCTCTAAGCAATATCCCCTTTCTTAGCCAACGATCCGAACACCTCGAACCATCCAAGACCTATAAAAAAGATGAAGAAAATATTGCATACAAAGCACTCTCAAAACTGAGTAGGTTAGTACAATTTTAGCTCTAGGTACTTCAATAATTTAAATACCCTAAGGAAATAGAATTGAAGCTCAAGAGTAGAATTCACCAATGGTTCCTTTGTGGTTTGAGAAAATTCAGTATGAGAACCTTGGGATGGTATTTCAGCAGCAATACAAATGATTTATCTTCAGCAAGAGTTTGAGCAATTCAAAGCTTTGAAAGAGGTTGAGAGATTTGATACAAGTGTGCTATATGATTTCTTGTCCCTTTGAAATCTTGAGATTAAGGAAGTATTTATAGGCATTCTAGGCTTAGTTTCCTTATTCCCCAAGTGACTTTAAGTGTTTCCCAAGGTTTTACAACGTTCATATTTTGAAAAACCAAATTTTGAAATCTTCCCGCTGAAGTTTAAAAAACAAAACCCGTGGAGTCAGTCAGCTGGATAGGTGATTGGGTAGTTAAGAAACACAGGGTCAGTTGGCTAGACAGGCGGCTGACACCATTCTGTCTCTCAGAAATTAATTCAAAAAATTGTCAGTCGGCTGGTGAGACGCAATTCATTTTGGTCAGTTGGCTGGGTGATTTTGCCTTTGTTAAGTTAGTCGGATGGACAGATCATTGATTGGTTTTTCTTTTGGTTTTTTTTTTTTTAAATCTAGTTTTGCTCTCATGGTTTTCTCTTTCATAAAATATTCCCAGGGTTTTGACATAGGTTTATTAAGTCCATATTTGTTCCTAAAGAGCTTAACAATATTTCAAAAGATATTTAAATATTAAAGCACTTACATAAGGACTTCTAAACTTTTTGTTATTCTTGAAAACTTTTAGTCTCCATGCTTTGGTCTTTTCATCTTCAAGCTTTAAGATACTTCAAGCTTTTCATTGAGTTCTTCTTTATCTTCAAGCTTTACTATATCATCCATTCCTTTAAGTATTCTTTAAGCTTCATATGATCATGTTCATTTGCGAGTACTTGATCTTGCTTTCACATATGTGAGATCTGAAATATCATCACTCAATCAAATATGTTAAGTTCCACTTTGTTGTTATCATCAAAATAGGATGTTAAGTCTTGTAAGGCCAACAATCTCCCCCTTTTTGATGATGACAAATAAGAAGCAAAAGTTGGAGTGAGCCTTAAAAAGACTCCCCCTTTCAATAAGCATCATCTTAACAAATTTGCAAGATCAATATTAATTTCAAAAACTCTTTTTCAATCATGCTCATCACTTCATCATCACTTCATCAATATCAAGTATTTCTCCTCCTTTTGATATTCATGCTCAATTTTTGCAATATCATGCTCAATTTTTGCTTAAAACATCTCCCCCTTTTGACATCAATCAAAAAAAGAAACGAAATAACAACACATTCTGAGCATATCATGCATATCAACCATATGTACACACTCAAGAGGGGGGTGAATTGGAGATTTAAAAATTTCTTCCTAGGTCAACCAGTCTAGCAACAATATTACACAACCTAGGGGCAGTCTAAATGTATATGAAATTGTAGATATGATATATTAAACAATTTTTAGAACATGTACCACAATTTCAGTATTTCTTAACCAAATGTAATTCTATGTCAATCAAATATGTAGTATATTCAGCAAGGAAATTAAATCAAGGGTGGAGCGACACCATTTACAACACCTTACTAGGATGGTGCACCAAACTTTCCTAACTGGGTCGAAACTAGTCAAATACATTTACTAAGGCAAGTCTCTCACTTTAAACCCATAACTGGAATACAATAATCAATATAATTTTTACGTACAAATAAAGTTCTTCTACACAAGCAAAGATGTACCACAATAAACTCTAGATAATTATGCACACACAGATGATAGTAAATATGTTGAGTGCCAATAATGTGTGCTAAACACTCGATCTAATGTAAATGTATAATCAAGAGCGAGAGTGTATTTCCAAGCAATCTTTGAAACTTTGTATTAATGCAAATCAATCAGCACAAGTTTCAATGAGTTCTAACTAGAGTATTCAAAATATCTTAAAGATGATTTTCTCAAAATAATAGCTTAAGAGATATTTGAAAAATATATAAGCTTGTGAAAAATATTTTGCAAATCAAAAACCACAGGCTTGATGAGTCTTGCAACAATGATGCAAAGACTCACTAGCTAGGAAGGTTTTCCCACACAAAAATTTATTAGCTAAATTGGAGGAAACACCTTAGCAAAAACTCTCAATCCAAAAACAATAATGCAATCAATACAAAAAGAGTTTTATGCAAGTTGGAATCACTCAATAACACTCTTAGGAAGTTGGATTTATCAAAGGAATGACAAAAGAAGAGTGTATGGACTTAGTATAGGAAAAATATGCACTTGAAAATTGAGGGGATTTTTGGCTAATTGAAAGTGCTAATCTCTCTTAATTTTCGCAAATGAACCCATATATATATATATATATATATATAGATGGCCAAAATTATAACCGTTTGGGATATACAGAGAATTATTAAATATATTTTAAATGTGTTTAAGAAATTAACTCTGTTTTACGCTAATTAACTATGGTAAAAATTTGGCCAACCCGAGAGTTTTGGTCGACGGAGCCATAGGTTCGGTCACCTGAACAGACACAACAGAAAAAGTAAATTTTGAACTTCGGGTGCCTGAATGTGGTTTTGGTTTGCTGACCCAAGACAATTTTTCATTTTTTCTGAGATTCGGTCGCTTGAACCAAAGTTCAATCTAACAAACTGCCAAGTTCAGTGGCCCGAGGTGGAAATGAAATATAAGTTCAGGTGCCCCGAGAGGATGGAAAAGTATGGCTATGAGTTCAATCGACAGTGGACACTCAAGTCATTTAAGTTTGGTCGCCCGAAGTCAGGTTAACTTTTTAACCAATCTATGGTTCGGTTGACCGAGGCAATTTGACTTGCTTGGTTCGGTCGCCCGAAGTCCTTATGATTTTAGCCTAAGGTCCATTACTTGATTTTAAATTTACCCTTGATGACATATGAACTATAGTGGTGTCTTATGCACTAAGTGTGGGAATCTAAGGTCAATCTAAGGCCAAACTAAGCATACAATCCTACCATGCATGATGCAGTTATTACAAACCATATTGCATTATAGTTCAGACCAGAATGGAGAAAATAAAAAGTACAAATACAAATAAGCATAATCTTTTTCAATCTTCCTTGCGGTCACAATACGCCATCATGATAGTGTCCTTTTCAATTCCATGCGTAGAGTGAACCTGCATGCAAGCTCAGGGCAAACTTTAGTACCAAGTGTATTTGTCATTATCAAAATAGGATTTGACCAATTCAGTCAACAATCTCCCCCTTTTTGATGATGACAAATATTTTATACAAAAGTAGGTACAACCAAGAAATGGTCCCCCTGACTATATGCATAAAGATAATCAAAGGCTCAATTATAATCATTAATGTACCAAATTTTTCCTCTTCTCCCCCTTTTGGCAACAACAAAAAGGGTCATAATAAAGTGAAAGTATATAGGCAAGGCATTGAGTATGAATCATTTAAGTGCTTGAGCATACAGTCCTATCATGCATGATGCAGTTATTATAAACCATGTTGAATTACAATCGAGAAAGAAGAATATAAAAATACAAATACGAATTAAGAAAAATATTCTTCAATCTTCTGTGATGTCACCATACACCATCATGATAGTGTTCTTTTCAATTCTATGCGTAGAGTGAACCTGCATGCAAGCTCAAGGCAAACATCAATACCAAGTGTATTTGTCATTATCAAAACGGGATATGACCAATTGCGTCAACACTGTTTGCTTCAATCCTTTTTATGCAAGTTTATATGGGAAATGTCCTATTTACATACGACATGCCGCCATATTTTCGTTTGACATTTTCCCAAAATATTCAAAACTTTTTCTAAAATATTGAAGGAAGTGCATGCAAAATCTGTTTCAAATTTTAAATTTCTTGCACTTAGTTCAATTTAATTTGAAACATCTAAAGCTTGTGCATGTGCTTAAATGTTTTGTAGTATACATGGGAAAAGCTGTATTTTTAGATGATATGCTACCAAAATTTTCCCAAATTCACTGCACACATCCTATGTTTTTATAAAAACTAAATATTTTGAACTTAGGTTGTGTTTCTAGAACATCATCTTTCATGCATCATGATTATTTTCAGAATGATTTGTTCTAGCTTACTTCAATCTTTTTGCTAGACTTAAATTCAATATTTTGTGGCAAATTATATCTCTTAAACACTTGTTGGATAATTCAAAAGGGGGATTTCTTTTAAAGGTAAATTTGCATGAAATAATCTTAAAAGATAATCATTTGTTATGCTGTGTATTTATAAATTTCTAAAACACTTGTGTTATATGCTCAAGTTGTAAGAATAAAGAGAATGCACAGTCTGAGGGGGAGCCACTTCATTTAGAAATATACGGCTCTGAGATATTAAATGCTATCTCACAAATATCACTACTATACTCTATATCTTATGGGAATGTGTTTCAGTCATTATGTGCTGCATGATTATATCATCATTTGTGTTGATCAATACTGGACTGTTTGAGTTGTTGGATGTAAATTGCTTTATATTATTTGTTGAACTCAAAGAGGTCACTTAGGTACAGATTTATTTTGGGAAATGCTTCATTTTCAAATAGCATGCTGTTGATATTTCCGAAAATCTTCCCAATCTATATCTTGTATCTAAATGATTGTTACTCAATGTTTGCCTACATGCTATAATTATTTTAGTTTAGCCCTTTTTGTTGTTTCCAAAAGAGGGAGAAGAGGCAAAACTAGGTACATTGGGTGCATTGGTTAATTGAGCTTTCAATTCCTTTTATGCATATTGTCATGGGGAGCCCTTCTTGACTGTACCCACTTTTGCATAGAGTATTTGTCATCATCAAAAAGGGGGAGATTGTTGATCTAATTGGTCATATCCTGTTTTGATAATGAAAAATACACTTAGTACTAATGTTTGCCCTGAGCTTGCATGCAGGTTCACTCTACACATGGAATTGAAAAGAACACTATATCATTATGGTGTATGGTGACCTTATAGAAGATTGAAGAATATTTTGCTTAATTCATATTTGTATTTTTATATTCTTTTTTTTGGATTGTAATTCAATATGGTCTATAATAACTGCATCATGCATGATAGAACTGTATGCTCAGGTTGCCTTAGATTGACCCTAGGTTTCCACACTTTTTGCACAAGACTCCACTATAGTTCACATGTCATCATGGGTAAATTTAAAATCAAGTATGAACCTTAGGCTAAAGTCATAAGGGCGTTGGGCGACCGAACCAGGCAAGTCAAATTGCCTCAATCGACTGAATTGTTGACTGGTCAAAAAGTTGTCCTGTCTTCAGGTGACCAAACTCAAATGACTTGAGTGTCCACGGGTGACTGAACTTATGCCCTTACTTTTTCCAACAACTTAGGTGCCCAAATCATACGTTCAAATTAACCCCGGCTGACCGAATGTTCATGTTTGGTAGACTAAACTTGAGTTCAGATGACTGAACCTCAGATCGAATAGAAAATCGCCTTGGTCAGCAAACCGAACCCCCATTCAGGCACCCAAACTTCAAAAGTTACCTTTTCCTATTGTGTTTGCTCTGGCAACTGAACCTATGGGTTAGTCGATCAAAACTCTCGGGTTGGCCAAATTTTTACCACGGTTAATTGGGGTTAAATAGGGTTAATTTCTTAAACACATTTTAAACATTTTTAATAATCCCTTAAGTGTCCCCAACGGTCATAATTTTGGTTTTCTATATATATATATGGGTTCATTTGCACAATTAATAAAAAAAATTAGCAACATCATTAAGCCAAAAATCCTCTAAATTTTTAAGAGTATATTTTTCCTATACTAAACCAAATACGCTCCTCCTTTGCTATTCCCTTGAGAAATCAAGTCTTTAAAGAGTGTTCTTGAGTGATTCTAGTGCTTAAACTCTCCTGGTTATAGACTGATTTATTGTTTTTGATTGAAAGTTTTATTTCCTCCTATTTAACTAATAAATCTTTGTGTGGGAAAATCTTTGTAGCTAGTGAGTCTTTGCTTTTTTGTTGCAAGACTCATCAAGCTTGTGGTTTTTGTTTGTGCAAAATATTTCTCACAAGTTTACTTATTCTTCAAATATCTCTTGAGCTTTTATTTTGGGAAAATTTATTCTGAGATATTTTGAGTACTCTAGTTGGAACTCTTTGAAACTTGTGGTGATTGATTTACATTGATACTTTGTTTCAAAGATTGTTTTGAAATACACTCTAGGCCTTAATTGCACATTAACATCATATTGAGTGTTTATAATAATAAATATATATCCCCCTTTTGATGTTTTCAAAAAGTTCTAGGGGTGCTTGCTGAAAAAGAAACTTTAATTTAAAACAAGCAAGCAACATTTTTCTGTTTTGTCAATTAAGCACATACTTAGAATCCTTTAAGTTCTTTCTATAGGGATGGAGTTGAGCTCTTCTAAATGTTTGATGATTATGTGTTGACCTTAAGGTCACACCCGATTTTGATAATGACAAATACTTAGGTATTTGATGATTTTCAAGTGCATGTGCAGGCTTAGATGAGCATCTCAAGGAATGACACTTGAAGTAAGACATGAAAACCTTGGAGATTCTATTTCATATTGTAAATTCAATTTATGTAATATGGTTTTGTAATAGTAACTAGGGATATGGTCTGTAATAATTACCTGCATATCATGCATATAGAATAAATGGCAAGCTCTGTAAGACCCTAGTATGACTCTAGGTCCCAACACTCATGCACATATATCATACAAAATACAGGAGTGTTAAAAATGCACTTAATTAAATATTATTAGGGAATTTGAGAAAGATCGGGTGACCAAATCCTAGGAGTTCAAAATTCCTCGGGCACCCGATTTGTTGAGAAGTCAACAGTTGACTTAGGCTCCCGGGCGACCGAACAATTTTGTGCACACCTTTCACGGGTGCCCAAACCACCTAAAAAGGTGTTCCATTACTGTGACCCTAATAGGGGGGGGATGAGTTGGTATTTTTAAAATTTAACCCCTAGATATTCCTCCTAACACCAGTATATTCACAACCCTATGGTCAATCTAGTGCAGGTAAAGTAAATGCATACTAGACAGTAAATAAAGCAATTTAATCAATCATACAAGCACCAGAAAGCAGTAAAGAGAGAGTGACATGCAAATATGTTATCGAGGTTCGGCCATTTGCCTACGTCCCTGCCTTGGCTAACAAGCACAAGGATTACCACTATAACTTGCTCACTTAAACGGGTGGAGCGGCACCTATACAAACCAGGTCAATTAGCATAGGGCTAACCTCAACCTTTACACCAATCCTTACCGGGCTGGATTACCACCCCCTCAGGCCATGCCTAGAATCACTCAGATTTACAATCAAATGGTACAATGAAATAGTTCTTTCACGTAAAGCAGATTTGTACCCAAATAATACGCTCAATCACATACGCATCAAAAGCAAGGATATAGTGTAAGCTTTGTGATGCAAGGTTTGTTCTATCAATACTCAACACAGTATAGTCAATATGAAGCTCAAGAGTATTCAACACAATACAATCAGTATGATGATCAAGAATAATCAACACAAGCAATGACTTGGAATCTAAATAAAATATTTCAACAACACATCAATATTCCAAGTATACTATGCAGATAATCAAACTAGTTTCTGAATGATTTTCTTCATTGAAATAAGCACAAAGCTAGTTTGAAAAGGTTGCTTCCTTGTTTAAAAAATCTTTGCACACCAAAAGAAAAGCTATTGGATACTTGCAATGAAGTGCAAATATCCTAAGCTTCCTTGGTTTATTCCCACGCTAGATTTACGATGAAGAAATCCATGGGTTAAACCAAGGCTAAAACTCCCTAATCGAAATATATACAACAACCATACAAATGGTAGATTTTAGCACAGTATAACAATCACTATAACACACGAAGAGCTCTCACAATCTCAGATTTTATCAAAGGAGGCAAGTTCGAGAGTTTTTGGACAAAGAAAGGATTTTCAAGATAGAGAGAGTTTTTGCTAATCACTTTTCTTAATCTCTTTTTAATTGAGAAAATGGACTCATATTTATAGCCAGGTAAAAAAATTATTACCATTTGGGACATAATGGGCATTATTAAAAAGTCTCAAAAGATTAAAACTCAATAAGCCCGAAATAACCTTGTTTTACTGTGGTTAATTTATTTTAATCGACTGGAGTTCGGGTGGCTGAACCGAGGTTCAGTCGCCCGAATAGACATAGTAATAAAAGTGTTTTAAGCTAATTCGGTCACCCGTGTATTGGCTCGGCAGCCTGAACAAAAGTCAGAAACATTTGTTTGTAGGTTCGGGTGCCCGATCCTTAGTTTGGTTAACCGAACGCTTGTGTTCGGTCGCCCGGGGCTGATTTTGAAGTGTAATCCTCGGTTGCCCAAGTTGGTGAATAGTCCCTTTCAAAGTGTTCAGGTGCTTGAAGAAGATACATGCATTTATGGTTCGGTCGCCCAAGGGCTGGTCAACTATTTGACTTTGTCTAAGTTCGGGTGCTCGAGGAGTTTTATACTCTAAAGGTTTGGTCGCTCGACCCCTCTTAGCTTGCTTAGATATTGTCAATTTCAACACAATTATTTCACAATCATATTTTATGCAATGCGTGTGTAAGTGTTGGAGGCTAGGGTTTTACTATGGTCAAGTTGAGCTCACACTATATCTTATGTGCCTGATGTGCATGTGATAGGCATACACACCATATCCTAGATTACTATTATAGACCTTATTACATAAATGACTAATATATTACAATGTAAATTACAAAACTTCACGGTCTTCTTGTTTCTTCAAGTGCCATCAAGGAAGTTTGATTTGAACTTGCACAAACACTTGACGAACATCAAATATCAACATTTGTCATTATCAAAACCGGGTGCGACCAATAAGGTCAACAAAAGGACCTCTCACCAAGTTGAGCTACTGAGGGATTTAGTTCAAATTAAGCCCCGGGCGACCGAACACATGAGTTTGGGCTAACGAACCTATGTTTGGGGACCCAAAAATCCGAAGAAATGTTTCTGACTTTGATTCGGGCCACCAAACTGAAACTCGGGCTGCCAAACTGATTTAAAGGGCTTTTATTCTTGTGTCTGTTTGGGCAGCGACCAAACTACGGTTCAGCCACCCAAACCATGTCGGGTTAAAAATATTTTAATTGTGGTAAATATGGGTTAGTATAGGTTAATTGTATTGAAACATTTTGAAACTTTTCTAAGAATCCCCAACAAGTCCCAAACGGTTATAACTTTTACCTTACCTATAAATATAAGCTCATTTGTGAGGATTAAAATTTAATTAGCAAATTCATTAGCCAAAAATCCTCTCATTTGCAAATACTTTTTTTGTCCAAATACTCTCAAATTTCCATTCCATTGATATATTTTGAGATTGTGAGAGCGTATATAGTGTGCTTGTGATTGCTAGATTTTGCTAGAACTCTCATTTTCTTGTGTGATTATTGATATTCTTTTTGGGGAGTTTGGCTTAGTTTTATCCCACTTATTTCATATTATAAATCATTATTGGGATAGACTAGCAAGCTTTGGGGTGTTTGCATAATTGTTGCAATACTTCCATAACTTTGATTTTTGTTGTGCGAAAATATTTTCAACAAGTAAAAATATTTTTCAAACTAGTAGTGTGCTTATTTCATTAAATAAAATCTTCTCGGACTAGTTTGAATATCTGATTGATATCTTTGGAATCTTGATTTTCTATTGAAATGTGCTTTGCATAAATTCCAAGATATTACTTGTATTGAACACTCTTGAGCATTTCATTGATAATTCCATATCGAGTGTTGTTAGCACAACTATTTGCATCACTGAGCTTACACTATATCCATATTATTGATGTGTATGTGATTGTGTGTATTGGGTACATATCTGCTTTACATGAAAGCATAGTCACTGTACCAGTTGGTTGAGAAAAATACTGTTGTATTCCAGGCGTGGCCTGAGGGGGCGGTAATCCATACTGGTAAGGATTGTGTGTAAAGGTTGAGGTCAGCCCTGTGCTAATTGACCTGATTATTTAGGTGCCGCTCCACCCGCTTAAGTAAGCATTATAGTGGTAATCCTTGTGCTTGTTAGCCAAGGCGGAGACGTAGGCAATTTGCCGAACCTAGATAAAACTTCTGGGTGTCACTTACTTTTTACTGCTTTCTGGTGCATGCTTAGATGATTAAATTGCGCTATTTAATTTCTGCAACATATTGCAATTGATTTATTTTTCTTACACTAGATTGACTTTAGGGTTGTGAAAACACTGCTATTAGGATATTGACCTAGGGCAATAATTTTAAACTACCAATTCACCCCCCCTATTGGGATCACGGTAAAGCTAACAATTGGTATCAGAGCCACATAGCATAGACTAATAGTTATTTTGAAAAAGATCTTAGATGACTCATAGCTCCATGACCCCTTTCCCTGAGAAACCATTTTCCACACGATCTCTAGTTTTCAGTGGTCTTAATTTCACCTTCTAGAAACAGAGGATGCGCATCTACCTTCAAAATACAAATTGGAAGGTGTGGAGGATCATCTCTAAGGGAAATTATGTTCCCATGAAAATCGAGGGTACAACTAGAGTTCCTAAAACTGAGGAAGAATATAATGATGATGATATCAAAGTTGTTAGTTTGAATGCCACTGCTATGAATATTTTGTATTGTGGTCTTAATGTGAATGAATTTAATAGAGTAATGGCATGTGCTACTGCAAAAGAAATCTAGGATAAGTTAGAAGTCACATATGAAGGTACTAGGGATGTGAAAGATAGTAGGATTGAAGTTAGCGTTGGTGTATTCCCAAGAGGGGTGGTGAATTGGGTATTTAAAAATTTCCTCCTAGGTTCAACTAATCTAGCAATGGTATTACTCAACCTAGGGTCTATTTATGCAATTATAAACACAATCATTCGCAATAGTAAAATATAAACATTCATGTGCAGGAATTTAAAATGCAAAAATTAAAAGCATGCACAAGAAATGTTATCGGGGATCGGCCAACTGTGCCTACGTCCTCGTCTCTAGCTCACAAGCCTGAGGATTCCACTAATGCTCACTTAATGAGTGGAGTGGCACCTAATACAACCAGTTCAATTAGCACAGAGCTAATCTCAACCTTTACAAATTCTCCTTACGAGGCAGAGAATGCCCTAGGTCAAATTGACAGGGTTGTCCCCAACCTGATCTTTGCGGGCTAGATCAAGCCCCCTCAAGCCACGCCTGGAAATACAATAGTATTTTTCACAACATAATTGGTACAATGATTATGCTTCTTAAGTGAAGTAGATATGTACCCCAATACAAAGAGTATACTCAATCAATCACACATTAACAATATAAGAAATGTAAGCTCAGTGATGTGATTTTATGCAAGCAACACTCAACAAGGTATTATTACTAATATGCTAAAGAGTGTTCTAATCAAGCTATTTATTTTAAACACTAAATATAATATCCCAATAATAAACCAGGGTTTCAAAGAAGCTAATCAAATATTCAAACTAACTCAAAATATTTTCCTTCAATGAAATAGGCAGAAGAGTAATTTGAAAATATTATAGATTTGTAAAAATATTTTTGCACACAAAATATAAGCTCTAATGAGTCTTGCAATGACAATGCAAAGACCCACTTAGCTATAAGATTTTTCCCACACGAATATTTATCAAATAAAATTGAGGGAAAAATCAAGTTAAACCTTTAATATGAAAATCACAAGCACAAGAGCAAGTGAGGGTTTTTAGCAAAAGGGAATAATCAATTAAACACTCACAAACTAAGATTTCTCAAAGGAATGTAGGTATTTGAGTGTTATGGACTTAGTAGGAGAAAATAGGATTTGGAAATTTTCAGAGAATTTTGACTTAATCCTATTTGCTAATCTTACCTTAATTTTACAAATGAAGAGATATATATAGGCATAGGCAAAATTATGACCGTTGGGAACACCAAGGGTATTCTTAAAATTATTTTAAAATGTTTTCAAAAAATTAACCCTGTTTAATTAAATTTATCCCTAGTAAAAAATAATTTACCTGCGAGATTCGGGTGCTCAGTCTGAGGTTCGGGTACCCGAATAGACTCATTTAGAAATTGAATTTTTAAAGGTTCGGGTGTCCGAAGTCAAGGTTGATCGGCTGGACAAAAGATAGAATGTTTCTATCCACGGTTTGGGTGCCTGAAGCTAAGTTCAGTTAACCAAAACAGCAAGTTCGGTCACATGAGGCCTTTTTGATCGTGAAGGTTTGGGTGCCTGTGTTGGTGAAAAGCAATCTGACATGGGTTTGGTCGCTCGAAGGCAATGCGCTCATTTCTTGTTCGGTCACCCAAAACCTGGTCAACCTGCTGACTTCTTAGTGGTTCGAGTGCCTGAGATGTTTTGAATATGACGGGTTCGGTCGCCCAACCTCTCACAAATTTTGCGTATTTAGTCCATTTTTAAGCGAATTGATTTCCTTGATTATGTAAGTGATATGGGGACTGTTTGTACATTTGTTTAGGGAGCTAAGGTCTTTTTATCCTACCAAAAAAATCCGGCGTTGGTCAACCAAGGGTGTCCTAAGGTCATTTAGTCTCTATGGTCAGTCTATGACATTTCTAAGCTTACAAACCTACATGCATGATATGTAGAGATTATTACAGACCATATCCCTAGTTACTATTACAGACCCATATTACATTAATTGACTTTACAATATGAAATAGAATCTTCAAGGTCATCAGGCTTCACTTCAGGTTGCCGCATGTCATTATATGAGTATTTTCCAATAAGAACCTACACACAAACTTGGCAATCATTAAATACCTGAGTATTTGTCATAATAAAAACAGGGTAGGACCTATGGGGTCAACAATCTCCCCTTTTTGATGATGATAAATACTTGCCTACTTCTCCCCCTTTTGGCAACAGCAAAAAGGGCCTAGATTAGACAGTTAATTATATAGCCACATAAGAAAAAAATCATTTATATACACGATATGGTTTGGGAAAATTTTTAGAAAATTCGGCAGTATGCCGTTTGAAAATAGAATATTTTTCCCAAAAATACCTGTATACAAGTGACCTGATTGAGTAATATATTGACAATATATCCAAAATTACTTACTCAAATAGTCCACTATCTCAACACATAAAATAAAGGTATAACTTTTAGTCATTCAAGAAATATAATAGTCATACAATGCAAAAAGAATGAGAAAGATAACCTTAGCAATTAAACACACACAAGAATATAACCAGAAAAATCAACCATAATGATCCTAAAGATATGAGGCAATTCAAAACAAGGATCATATGACTACACAACTGACTGTGGCAAAACAACATATTTCAACTTAAAAATTTTCAATATGACCATTTTATTCAAACATATGCCACATTTGATCAACAACATATCTGATGCTAAAAAATTTGTGAGCATAATATGATAAACATTTTAATTTTAGATGCTCCCCCTATCAATTTGAGTACATGCTTAGATTTTTTAACTACTTATACTAACCGAAGATTAATTTCATTTTGCTCAGTAGTATAAGCCATCAATCCAAATCTTTAAAATCAACTATACTGAGTATTTGTCAATTACATATTATCACTTGATTAGTATAGTTGTCCCTATAGACCATGGATGCATCAGAAGATATATACTAAGGCATGCAATAATGATCATGACCCAAGAACATTCCATATCAAATCATAAGCCTTTAAGCATTGGATATAATGTTTAGGGTATTCTTAAGAGCCTCGATATTCAGTAGACGAAAGTGATGCATATGAATCATTTATGCGCTTCCTATAGGGATGGATCTGAGCCTTTCTAAACGATTGATGATTATGCTAGGATGAAGTTTAATTATCTATTTGGTTTCACTCATCCTTTCAAAAACGTTTTAATATTAATTTTGTCATTATCATATTTAGCACATGGTTTTATTTTGGGAAAATTCTTGTCAAAATTTTGGCAGCATGCCGTCTGTAAATCGGACATTTTCCCATAAAACCTGTACTTAATAGGTTCAATTAAGAAAATTATAATTAAGTTCAAGGCACATGAGAACCTATATCCACTACCAACATGCAATTACACATCAACTGCATCCGCCATGCAGGAGGCTTTCAATACAAGCATGCAATCCAGTAGTAATCAACAATTCATAAAATATAATCTATCCATTAAAGAATATAGAGAGCAGAGAATAGATTTGAGTTCAGTACAGAGCAGTTATTCATTAAGACATAAATGATATAAGAATATGACAGCATTTTCATTTATATAGATATGAAGGTAAAAGCTCCACCTGATTTATGCACTTAACTCATTTAATGCCTTTTTCATTTTCTAATTTATTTAGCCAAGAGTTATAAGATTTTCAAAGGTTTACTCTTGGCATGAATTATTTAGGCTTATTTGACCAAAAAGTCATAACGTATATTCGTTTAAGTGTGATAAGCCTATGTCTACCTCTTTTCTTATAATATTTCAATACGTGAGAGAGGCTCGAGCTAGAATGGCTTTCGACTTAAAATTGCACATGCATAGGTCTATTTGAATTTTATACATTCATCTAGATTGAAACCTAGGCGATCATATTAGCCATTCAACTCATATCTAAGTACATAAAACTCTTAAGGATATGACTTAATGATTTGAGAG
Source organism: Malania oleifera (assembly GCF_029873635.1). Lineage (NCBI taxonomy): Eukaryota > Viridiplantae > Streptophyta > Magnoliopsida > Santalales > Ximeniaceae > Malania > Malania oleifera. The sequence goes on along the minus strand of NC_080424.1, from coordinate 54,503,719 downwards.
CTTATGAAGGGAAGATAAATAAATGCGCTTTGAAAATTTAAATCACTAATGGGTACAAAAGAGTATTTATGATAGATAGGACATTTCTCAAAATATTTATGTGATGGTAATCATGTCCATGCTTGGGCAAAGAGCAATGTGAATGTTGTGAACAATGCTTTTTGGTGATTGGAAAGTATCGTTTAGATATTATTACAATTTGGAACAAGGATACAAACCAAGGAAAGGATGAATCTATACTTGATATGATCGTGGTTTGGTAAAGATTTCCTATGAAGGGATTAAACCAAAATTAAAGGATTTACAATTTAAACTCAAAGGGACCAATCCCCTAGTGGATACCTCTAATTTGGTTATAGCTATGAGAAGCACTCAATATATATTAGTCGTTTATGATCAATAGTTCTTTGAGCCTAGAGTGATGACTCAATTTTGATTAATGAGTTTAGGGTAAGATGATATAAGGCAAGATGAATTTCCTAAAGCTCAATCTTGTGCAATGGACAAAGGTATGCTTAAACTTGTGATTTTCATGTTAGCATGGGTTAAACATTTTGAATTAAATATCAGGCATAGATGCCATGTTCACTTGGAAGTGGATAAAGATTCTTAGTATAACAAGATAGATGCCACTTCCCAAACCTACAATCATCACAACTCCCTTAAACTTAGGAACTAAGGATGATTAAAAATATTTATGTAATGTTAATTTAGATCCATTTCACTTTTGGTCCTATGGGGTTTGCTTTCATAACTACCCACGCAATCTTCTTATCTAAGCCTTTGGCACTTCTAGATGGATAAGTAAATTGAATATGCCATAACATTTCATAGAATAAGCAAATTTTGTGTGCGCGTGAAAGATTGTGTTTATTTATTCTGGTTTTACTCATTAATGCATTTTTATGACTGTGGGACTTAAAAAATGAACCCTTTTTGAAAGATTTATTTCGTTTAGCTCCTAAGGGTTTATCATGATTCTTCTTTTCATTTTCTTCCAAGCACATATTCAATATCTTCTCAATCTTTTTCTTCCCTGGAATAGCATGATAATCTTTTAATTTGTCTAATTGCTTTGCTATCCTTTTATTCTCATTTTTCAAGATTATTTTTTGCTTAGACATCCTAACTAGAAGTTTATACACTTTAAATAAAGTACATTCTATTTCTTTGTTCAAGGGTATGCTTTCATCATAAACTTCAACATATGATTCATCAAAAGATTTTTCACAATATACATCACATGAATCATTTATAGTATTATCACAAGGTTTGACAGATGATTCAACATACAATATATTGTAGTATTTTTCACCAGAATCATTGCATACATCACTAATAGTATTATCAACAGATGATTCAGCATATGATGCATCACAACATTCAACACAAAAATCAGAAACTGAGGCAGAGATAGAATCATATACCTCAACGTTTGATAAAGCAATTACCCTATTATTCACCACTTCTTGAGTGGTGGTCTCATTCTCCTGGGACTCTCCATATTTCTTTTCGAGTTCATCCCAGATATCCTTTGCAGTCTGACATGCTACAAACTCAACAAAAATATCAAAATCTAATGCAAGACATAGCATGTTCATGGCATATGAATTTGCATGCATAAAATTAATATCATTTTCTACTGGCATACAAATTCCCTTATCAATCACATGCCAAGCCCTCCAATTCATTAATTTTACAAATATGTTCATTCTAGTTTTCTAGGCGGTGTAATCAACACCACAAAATGATGGAGGACTAGAAGGTGATCGTTCCTCTCCAAATAGGGATACACCAAATTGAGCCATTGCGATCTTTTACAGAAGTTGTTAAGCCTAGTGCAACGAGACTCTGATACCAAATATTAGCTTTGGTGTATTCCCAAGAGGGGGGGGGGTGAATTGGGTATTTTAAAATTTCCTCCTAGGTCCAACAAATCAAGCAATAGTATTACTCAACCTAGGGTCTATCTATACAATTATAAAGCCAATCATTCACAATAGTAAAATATAAACATTCATGTGCAGGAATTTAAAATGCATAAATTAAAAGCACGCACAAGAAATGTTATCGGGGTTCGGCCAACTATGCCTACGTCCCCGCCTCTAGCTCGCAAGTCCGAGCATTCCACTAATATAAACTTAATGGGTGGAGCGACACTTAATACAACAAGGTCAATTAGCATAGAATTGACCTCAACCTTTACAAATTCTCCTTGCGGGGCGAAGAAGGCCCAAGGTCAAATTCACAGGGCTAATCCCAACCTGATCCTTGCGGGCTAGATCAAGCCCCCTCAGGCCACGCCTAGAAATACAATAGTATTTTTCACAACATAACTGGTACAGTGATTTTGCTTCTCAGGAAAAGCAAATATGTACCCCATACACATAGTATACTCAATCAATCACACATCAACAATATAGTAAATGTAAGCTCAGTGATGTGATTTTATGCAAGCAACACTCAACAAGGTATTATCACTAATATGCTCAAGAGTGTTCTAATCAAGTTATTTTGTTGAAATAGTAAATATCAAATCTCAATAATAAACCAGGGTTTCAAAGAAGCTAATCAAATATTCAAACTGACTCAAAATATTTTCCTTCAATGAAATAGGCACAAGAGTAGTTTGAAAATATTATAGCCTTGTAAAAATATTTTTGGACACAAAATATAAGCTCTAATGAGTCTTGCAATGACAATGCAAAGACCCGCTTAACTATAAGATTTTCTCCACACAAAGATTTATCAAATAAAATCAAGGGAAAAATCAAGTTAAGCCCTCAATATGAAAATCACAAGCACAAGAGCAAGTGAGGGTTTTTATAAAAATGGAATAATGAATAGAACACTCACAAATTAAGATTTCTCAAAAGAATGAAGGTATTTGAGTGTTATGGACTTAGTAGGAGAAAATAGGATTTGGAATTTTTCAGGGAATTTTGGCTTAATCCTATTTGCTAATCTTACCTTAATTTTTGCAATGAAGAGATATATATAGGCATAGGCAAAATTATGACCATTGGGGACACCAAGGGTATTCTTAAAATTATTTTAAAACGTTTTAGGAAAATTAACCCTGTTTAATTAAATTTATATATAGTATAAAATAATTTAACCCGTGAGATTCGGGTGCCCGGTCTGAGGTTAGGGTGCCCGAATAGACTCGGTCAGAAATTTAATTTTCAAAGGTTCGGGTGCCCAAATTAAGGGTCGGTCGACTGAACAAAGGAAAAAATGTCTTTGTTCACGGTTTGGGTGCCCAAAGCTGAGTTTGGTTAACCAAACTAGCAAGTTTGGTCAACCAAGGCCTTTTTGATCTTGAAGGTTAGGGTGCTCGGGTTGGTGAAAAGCAATCTAACATGAGTTTGGTCGCTCAAGGGCAATGTGCTCATTTTAGGTTCAGTCGCTCGAAACCTGGTCAACCCGTTGACTTCTAAGCGGTTCAGGTGCTTGAGGTGTTTTGAATACGATGGGTTTGGTCACCCGACCTCTCATAAATTTTGCCTATTTAGTTCATTTTTAAGCCAATTGGTTTCCCTGATTATGTAAGTGATATGGGGACTGTTTGTGCATTTGTTTAGGGACTTAAGGTCTTTCTGTCCTACCGGAAAAATTTGGCATCAGTCGACCAAGGGTGCCTTAAGGTAATTTGGTCCCTATGGTTAGTCTATGGCATTTCTGAGCTTACAAACCTACATGCATGACATGCATAGATTATTACAGACCATGTTCTTAGTTACTATTATAGACCCATATTACATTAATTAACTTTACAATATGAAATAGAATCTTCAGGGTCTTCAGGCTTCACTCCAGGTTGCCGCATGCCATTATATGAGTATTTTCCAATAAGAACCTGCACACAAACTTGGCAACCATTAAATACCTGAGTATTTGTCATAATCAAAACAGGGTATGACCCATTGGTCAACAATAGATATGCTAACTAGTGAATATGAGGCCTTTAGGATGAATGTAGGTGAGTCCATTTAGAGCATGTACACTAGATTCACACACATTATAAACTAACTACATGCATTAGGTAAGACCTTTCTTACATATGAGATGATTAGGAAGATCCTTAGAGGCTTAGCTCCTATTTGGGAAGCTAAGGCTACAACCATTTCTGAGGGTAGAGACCTTAAGGCCATGACTTTAGATGAATTGATAGGTTCCCTGATTACTTATGAATTAGCCATAAATAAGAGACTCAATGAACATAATAAGGCAAAAAAGGTGACTGCATTGAAAACCTCCACTAATACATCTAGTGAATGCAACGAACCTGACTATGAGGATGATATGGCCATGCTAACTAGAAAATTCAACAGATTCTTCAGGAAGAATAGAAAGTCATACAAAAGACATAGGGAGTCTGCATCTAAGAAGGGAGAGTCTAGTAAAAGAAAAGAAAAATCAAATACTCCCACGTGTTACAATTGCAACAAACTTGGGCACATCAAGCCAGGCTGCCCACTACTAAAAAAGGAGGCTAGGAAAAAGAAGAAAGCCATGAAAGTAGGCACTTAATGGGATAAATTAAGCAACAGTGACTCAGACTCAGACCGCAGTGACTTAGAGGTTGCTAATCTATGCTTGATGGCATCCTCTTCTTTTTTATCTTCATATTATTCGTCTGATGATTGTGATTCTGATTGTATGCCTACGTTTAGAGAATTACAATTTGAATATATTCATGTATCTAAACTGGTTAATAAAATGACCAAAGAAAATAATGATTTGAAAAAGAAATATGAAAATTGGTCAAAATTGTTTGGAATTGCAAAAACCTCTCATGCTTCGATTTTGAAAGAAAAAGATGTGACTATTGCTGAGCTTGAGAGGAAATTGGAGGATAGCTCCAAAATTATTTTTAAATTCACTGAGGGCAAATGCAATTTTGAAAAACTACTTGGTGCCCTAAGAAATTCTCTAAGTAAAGAGGGTCTAGGTTTTAATGGCATTGAAAATGTTAGACGACCTAACCTTTACTTGGGACATTTCACACATGAATCAAAATCTCAAGTCCCACCTAAAGATCATTAGTGTAGAGTGAAATGTTTTAAATGCAAACAAATTGGTCATATCCAATTTGATTGTCCACTTAGGAATAAGCATGTGAAAATTAGAAAAGTGTGAGTAGTAAAGGGTGATCCAGTTACTAACCCCCATGGACCCAACAAAAATTGGGGACCAGCATCAGTTACTTAGTCTATTTTGCAGGTATGTTTGAGATCGTCCTCGTCCAAGGACAGGTGGTATCTGGATAGCGGGTGCTCACGACACATGATTGGCAACAAAGCAAAATTTGCGTCAGTCATTCCCAAGGATGGAGGGTATATGACGTTCGGTGATAATGCAAAGGGATGCATCATCGGCATACGTAAGGTTGGTAAGGATCCTTCCCTAGTTATTGATAATGTTCTATTAGTTGATAGGTTGAAGCATAACTTATTGAGCATAAGTCAATTGTGTGATAAAGGATATAAGGTATCATTTGAAAATGATAAATGCATAGTTGAAAGTAAATCAGATCAAAAAGGGATTTTTACTGTAGATCGTCATGAAAATGTATACACTACCACTTTTGATAACTTAGCCTCACAACAAGTAACTTGTTTTTCCGCAATAAATGAAGATAGTTAGTTGTGACATAGGCGATTAGGACACACTAGCATGGACTTATTGTCAAAACTAGTAAGATAATATTTAGTAAAAGGCTTGCCTAAAACATCATTTGTGAAAGATAAAATCTGTGATGCATGTCAAATGGGTAAGCAAACAAAATCAAGTTTTAAGAAAAATAAATTTAAATCTACCACTAGACCACTTGAAATGCTTCACTTGGATTTGTTTGGTCCTAATTCTGTGCAAAGTCTTGGTGGTAAATCATATGCTCTTTTCATTGTTGATGACTTTTCTAGGTTCACATGGGTGTTATTTCTCTCATGTAAAAATGAATCATGTGAACAATTTACTAAACTTTGCAGGAGAATTCAAAATGAAAAAGGCTATAAGATAACTCATATAAGAAGTGATAGAGGCATTGAATTTAAAAATGAAGGCATAGAAAATTATTGTGACCTAGAGGGCATATCACATAATTTTTCTGCACCTAAAACCCCTCAACAAAATGGCGTGGTAGAAAGAAAGAATAGGTCATTACCTAAATATTTTTGGGCTGAGGTCATAAATACTGCTTGTTATGTCATGAATAGGGTGTTGATTAGACCATCACTTGATAAAACCCCTTATGAATTGTGGAGCAACCATAAACCTAATACTTCCTATTTTCATGTTTTTTTATTGTAAATGCTTTGTGCTTAAGGATAATGAACATCTAGGGAAATTTGATTCTAAATCTGTTGAAGGCATTTTCCTAGGTTATGCTTTTAATAGTAAAGCATATAGAGTTTTCAATAAAAGAACATTGACTATCATTGAATCCATCCATGTCGTATTTGATGAATCTAATCCATTTTCTAAGAAAGATGATGAAGATGATATTGACATTAGAAAATGTATCGATAAGTTATCTATTGAAAACAATGCAAGTAAAAATTCAGAAGTAAATGATAAATCATCTGAAGATAATGACAATGAAAATGAAGTTCAGGAGTTGCCTAAATATTAGAAATTCATTAGGAACCATCATGTAGATCAAATCATAGGTAAACCATCCCGTGGTGTAGCCACAAGATCTTCCTCGAAGAACTTGGTGAGTCATTCTACTTTCTTATCCCAAGAAGAACCTAAAAATATTAAAGAAGCTATTGAGGATGAGTCTTGGGTGATGTCCATGCAAAAAGAACTTAATCAATTTGAAAGAAGTAAAGTGTGGACCCTAGTTCCTAGGCCTAATAATCATACAATTATTGGAACTAAATGGGTATATAGAAATAAAAAAGAAGAGAATGAGGTAGTAACTAGGAATAATGCTAGACTAGTTGCCCAAGGCTATAATTAGGTAGAGAGGATAGATTTTGATGAAACATATGCTCCTACTGCTAGGTTGGAAGCCATTCGTATGTTACTTGCTTATGCCGCTTTTAAAAATTTTAAATTGTTTCAAATAGATGTTAAAAATGCTTTTCTAAATGGCTATAAATTTCCAGATCATGTTTATGGGTTGTGTTAGAATTGGTGTATTCCCAAGAGGGGGGGGGGGTGAATTGGAATTTTAAAAATTATCTCCTAGGTTAAATGAAATACTCGTATAATACAACCTGGGATCTTTCTATGCAACTCAAAATGCGCCAATAATATAATGTGCGAAAATTTAAGTCAAGGGCATCATTCACACCATAACATACATATGCGGTAAATATAAAGTAAAAAAATATAAGCAAGGCACATAATATGTTATCGGGGTTCAGCGAGCTATGCCTGCATCCCCGCCTCTAGCTCGCAAGCCCGAGGATTTCACTAAAGGCTCACTTAACGGGTGGAGCGGCACCAATTACAACCAGGTCAATTAGCACAAAGTTGACCTCAACCTTTACAACCAGGTCAATTGGCGAGGCTAACCTCAACCTACACCTTAACAGGATGGTGCACCTAACTTTCCTAACCAGGTCTAAGCCAATCCGAGACTATTTCAAAGGGATAGTCTCCCTCTTCAGGCCCGTGCCTGAAAATACAATAGTATGTTCACAATTAATGAAATGGTACAGTGATTATACTTTCAAGTAAAGCAGATATGTACCCAGTTACGTGCAATCACATACACCACCAACATGAAATAATATGTAAGCTCAATGTGGTTTATAATATCAACTCTCAGATATATATTTGCTATCGATGTAATCAGTGCGTGAGAGTGCAAACCAGTATGATCTTTGCATCACAAGATGTTCAATATAAAAGCTCAAACAAAGATATCAGTCAAACTTCATGTATTTCAACCAGTAGATTTTGTCAATCATATAAAGCTTAAGCAATGTATAAATTTGGTTTGTGAAAGGGATTCAATCTTTGTGTTGAACAGAAGATATAACTCAAAGAATATTGCAACAAAGATTTTCACCGCATAAACAAATATCTCTTTAAATATTTTTCAAGATAAAACACAATAGATATTTAAAAATGGTTTTAAAAAGATTTTTCAACCAAAATAAAATACAAGCTTCTCAAGATGTTGTAACAAGGGTGCAATTTCAGAAGATCTAACAAAGTTTTCTTAGGATAGATTTATTAACAAAGTCCCCTAAGAATACTAAAGGTTTTTCTCTCAAGAAAAGTTATATCATCCAATCACAAACTAAAGGAGAGCAAGCCCTCTTAGAGCAAACAATCACTTAAAACAAACTTATACAGGATGTAGGCAATAGTAGAAGGTAAGTATGAGTGAATAGAGCTTAGATATGAGTATTATAGATTTTGGGAATTTTAGAGAATTTCTCTTAGTCAAGATGTTTTAATCCCATGCTAATTATCCCAAATGAGGGGGTGTTTATAGACTTTCCCTGAATTATACCCGTGAGGGACATGGTTGGAATAATTGAAAAAGATTTAATGATTTTTATCCCAAATGAGGGGGCATTTATAGACTTTCCCTTAATTATAACCGTGAGGGACATGGTTGGAATAATTGGAAAATATTTAATGATTTTTAATTATTTTAACCCTGTTTAACCGAGTTAAGCACGGTAGAAAATAAGTCCAACCCGAGAGCATCAGTCGACCAGGGCAAGTTCAGTCGACCCAAGTTCTTGGGGTTCGGTCGACTGGGTTGAAAATGAACTGTGATCCATGGTCGACCAGACATGGAAGTCCAAAGTCGATTTTCAATATTTGCAAGGTTCAGTCGAACAGGCTGATTTTGAACTAAGCCAGTCGGTCACCCAAACTGTCGAGTTCCCACACGTGGGAACTCGGTCGATTAGGTTGGTGCAATACAAAAAATGCTCAGTCAACCAGGAAGTCAATAATGTTGACTTCAGGGGTGTTCGGTCGATAGCCAATTGAACTATAGAAGTTTGGTCAAATGGGTTGTGGTCAACCAGTTGACCCGGCCCAGGTTTGGTTGACCGAGGGGAAAATATGCATGAAAGGCTGGTCGATCGAAGGTGCACATTTTGTGCCTTTAGGTCATGTTTCATCCCACAAACACCCTATTCAAATGACTAACATATACATGTGCAATAGTAAGTGTCCTAGGGTCATTTCTAGGTCCTGTTTTAATTATTTTTGGTTTCATCTTACGTATTAGATTGTGCATATGATGTGTGTGTGCTTATTACAAACCAAAGACCCTAATTACTATTATAGGCCCTTTACATAAATGAAATGCATTACAACACATAAAAATTGGGTCTTCAATAGAAATTTGGTCTTTAAACTTCACTCTCTCTATGTGCATTATGGTTGTTAGCTTTACCATGATCCCAAGAGGGGGAGTGAATTGGTATTTTTTTTTAAAAAAAATTTATCTCCTAGGTATTCCTCCTAACAGCAGTATGTTCACAAGCCTAGGGTCAATTTAGTGCAAATAATGTAAATATACCATAAATTAAATAAAGCAGCTTAAATAGTTATACAAGCACTAGAAAGCAGTAAAGAGAGGATGACATGAAGATATGTTATCGAGGTTCGGCCAACTGCCTACATCCCCGCCTTGGCTAACCAGCACAAGGATTATCACAATAACTTGCTCACTTAAATGGGTGGAGTGGCACCTATACAAGCTAGGTTAAATTACCACAGGGCTGACCTCAACCTTTACACCAATCCTTACTAGGCTGGATTACCGCCCCCTCAGGCCACGCCTGGAATCTCTCAGATATACAATCAAATGGTACAATATATGGGTGCTTTCACATAAAGCAGATTTGTACCACTAATGCGCACAAACACAAACACCACAAATGATTTAATAGTGTAAGCTCTGTGTGGTCTAGATGGTTCAACTCTCAAACAATTTTTTTATCAGTGTAGTACGCACGTGAGAGTGTCAATAATAATTTGTGTATTTTAGAGTGTTCAAACAAACGTGTTCACACAGAGTATTAAACAAGCCTCAATAATATCACTCAATAGAGTGTGTCAATCCCATGAATATATATATATATATATGCTTGGACTGCAAGATATAAGTAATCTTTGTATTTTAGAAAATGATATAGATTTGAATGGATATTGCTACAAAGATTAATATAACACACACAAATACCTTTTCACAAATATATCAATATGAACACCACAAGATATTCAAATATGTTTGAAAGTATTTTTGCAAGCCCCAAACAAATACAAACTTCCTAAGTTATTGCAATGAGAATGCAATACTTAGGAAGTCAGCACAAGTCTTTCTTAGGGTAGGCTTATTGGCAAAGCCTCCTAAGAAAACTTAGGTTATGCTCTCAAAAAGGATCGATTCAAATATGCAACAAATGAGAGAGCAAACCTCTAAGCAATAATACTCAATACACTTACAAATGATTTAGATAGATGAAGAAGGTAAGCTTGAGTAGGTTTCAAAAGGAGTATGAGTAATGAGAAGCAAAAATAAGTATTTTGGCTTGAGAGAGATTTTCTTAATCTTTTTGCTAATCGGTGCTTAATCCACCAAATGAAGGAGTATATATAGACATACTGAAAATTTTGACCGTTGGGGACTTATTAGGGATTATTGGAAAAGTTTAATGACACTTAAAACAATTTAACCCTGTTTAAAAATTATTAACCGCGGTAAAAATAGGAGCAACCCGAGAGGTCAGGTCGACCAGAAATGGTTCGGTCGACCAGGACACAAATGGCTCGGTCGACTAGGGGTATTTTGAACTGAGTGGTCGGTCGACTGAGGCAAGGCGATTCTCCAAATTTTTCGAGGTTCGGTCGACCGGGCCTTTTTGAACTGTGCGGTTTGGCCGACCAGACAGCTGGGAATTCTCCCGAGACCCTTCGGTCGACCAGGTTGTTGGAGTACAAAGATGGTCGGTCGACTGGGGGTCAAAATGTTGACTCCCAGGTGGTTCGATCGACCGGGGTCAAATGAATTGTAAGGGCTCGGTCGACCAGGCCATGGTTAAACTGTTGACCCAGGGCCGGTTCGGTCGACCAGGCCAAAATGAACTGTGTTGGCCGGTCGACCGAAAGTACACCAATTGTGCATTTCGGTCCAGTATTGAACCAAACAAGTCCTATTCAAGTGCCTAACACATATATGTGAAAGTGTGAGTGTCCTAGAGGCACTTGGGGTCCAATTTTGAAGACACCGAGAAAGTTCGGTGTCGGTCGACCGAAGGTGCACCCTAAGGTCTTTCTAAGGTCTTGTCTCATTCATGGTTCGGTTTGAGCTTACAAAATAAATCATGCATGTGATGTGTGTGCTTATTACAAACCGAATACCCTAATTACTATTACAGATAAATTTCACTAGGATTATTACAATTAAGATCAAGAGTTTGTCTTCAAGCTTTTGAGCTTTCACGTGCTATTGATGATATACTAATATGAACCTGCACATGAACTAGATATTTATTAAATACAAGAGTATTTGTCATTATCAAAATCAGGGCGTGACCTATAAGGTCAACAATGGTTTATCAAATTTAGTTCCTTCACATAACCTCAAACACCCATTAGATATAATGAGTATTTTTCATTATCAAAACCGAGCATGACCTATGAGGTCAATATTCTCCCCATTTTTTATGATGACAAATACACCCAGTAAAAATATGGGTATAAGACTAAGAAGGCTCCCCCTATCAATATGCATTAAGGAAAATCAAATTTTAACCCAATTTTTGCATCTCCATTTCCCCCTTTTAGAAATAGAAAAAAGGGCCATAAGAATTAAGGGATTTAGGTAATACAATATCTATACATCATAAATTTTGGAAAGTTTTTGAAAAATTTCGACAGAGTGTCATTTAAAAATGAGACTTTCCAAAACCAATCCTGTATAAATATCGACCTATTTGAGTTTTAAAAAATCCTTATAGTTTATCCACAACTACTCAAACAATTTTCAGTGTGATCAAAGCAGTAAGACATATAGTCCATCATTATCATGCTGTAGATATTTAAAGCTATACAACAATAATCAATATTCACAAAGATAAGGAACTAAGACATATCAACAATAATATTAATTGCTAAGACTTGTAAATTTCACTTGAGAGATCCCCCTAGAAAATTGAATTCAAGCTAGGATAGAAAGCAACTGCTTAAACCAAGTAGATAGGTATTCCATAAAGAATCGTAAGAAGTGTAAGCAGCCAATTTTTGAGTCTTCTAAAAGTGAATGTCCTGTATTGGAGATTTGTTCATTTTATTAGTATAATCACTCCTAAAGATCACGCATGCATCGAAAGACAAACATTAAGGCATTAAATAAAGCACTTAACCTAAAACCATCCATATCAAAGCATACAGAGTATAATGATGATCAGGGTTCTTAGAAAAGCCTTAATATTTAACAAGTTGAACCATGATGCATGTGAGTTTATTATTTTCTTTCTCTAGTGACGGAGCTGAGCTCCTCTAAATATGTGATGATTATGCAAAGATGAAGGATTGATATCTCTATTTAAGTTTTCACTCATCATTTCAAAAAATATTTTAAGGTTAACTTCATCTTAATCATCCTTAGATACAGATTTATGTTGGGAAAAATCCTGTCGAAATTTTGACAGCATGCCGTCTATAAATAGGACATTTCCCAAATAAACCTGCATAAAAAATTCTTAACATTCAATATATCAGATATTTAGGGCATGTGAGAACCTATATCAACAACCAGCATGCAATTACATATCAACTGCATCTGCTATGCAGGAGGCATACTATCCTAAACATGCAAGTAGGTAGGCAGTGATATATATATATATATATATATATATATATATATATATATGCCATTTATGATATCCACTACACAAGCATCATGTAGTACCTAAAAACATATAGCCACGGCATTTCCAAAGATAATACACATCAATAGATAAAAATAAATAGCCCAACCAACAGCATAATCTAGAATAAACAAGGGTTAGAGAAAAGAAAAAAAATAAAAAAAAATAATAGTTGTTTTATAGGTACAGACCAGATATAAAAGAAAATGAATCATAACCACAGATCCTGATCTGCAGACTGCTCTCCTGTATCTAGATGTCCCCCCCATCAACACCACCATCGGCACCATCACCTGCATCAAATTCGAAGTCCATGGTCATCCGGTCTCTCTTGTCCTGCATCTCCTGAATCCGGTCATTTAACTCACTAAAGTTAACTGCCATGGTCCTCTCCAAATCTGCGAACCGGCTAGCAGTGGAGATGGAGAACTGTCGGAACTCATCATGAAGTGTAGCAGATGACAACGCAAGATCTCTAAGATCTGACTGAACTGATCCTCTAAACTACCCAAAAGAATTAGAGAGGCTGGTGATGGCAGCCATTAGATTCACATTCGATGGCTGTGTGGGCTGTGGTGGTAGCTCCTACGGGGCCTCCTCCTATGTTGCGGCACCCCTAAATGGCAACCAGATGTTGCCGACCAGCTTATACCCCATTAGTCTCAGGGTGACAGCAGAAAATATTTCAGCAGACCTCTTTCTTTTCAGCACAGCCACATTGGTGCGGGTGACTCCTATGGATCAAAATAACTTGTTCAAGATCCCACCGTATGGCATAGTAATCCGGTGGCCGATCGTCTTGGCCATCATCCACTGTATCATAAAACCGGGTAGATCTAGATTTTTCTAAGCAAACAAACACTACATAATGAATCAGTCTAAGAAAGATACATGCACTCTAGATCCTGCCTTAGGTAGGATATTATAAGTAATCAAGTGGTGCACAACCTTAACTTCTAGAGTGAACTTCCTATATAGTGTGGGGTGATTTTGACGGGCTGCTCGTGGATCAGACATGGTTAGGTTTGCAAATGTGGCAACCATAAAATCTTGTTCGTGTATCCAAGAAGTTACAGATTCTAGGCATTCAAAGTTGCCACGATCTATACCTAGGACATAAGATAAATATGCAGCATCAAAGCAAATATCAGTCCTCAATACTCTAGAAAAATATCTATTTTCATCATTCCCCAGATTGGCGTAAAATAACCTAACACATGTGGGGTAGTGGCCACTAGGTTGATAAGAAATGAAAGTTTTCCATCCCTGATACTCAAATATGTTCATGATATTTCCAAAGTGCTGGTCCATAAATTCCAAATCTAGAATCTTACCCAGTATGGCTTCTTCTGGGCGAAACTCCCGCACGTATCTGATTTTGGAGCGCTCTGACAAGAAGTAGTTGTCCTCAGTGTGTGCCAGATCATGGGCTTCAATATGATCATTTTGACGCTCCATGAGTGTTGGGATGAGAGAGATTTCGCACTGGTCTAAGGGTTTTGGGTAAAGTTTGGAGGAATAATGAAGAAAGCTCTATAATTTTCTAAGAAAAATGAGCTTTGAACGTGAAGAAGACATTTATATATCGTGGTTTGATCGACCAAGATCATATTCGGTCTATCGACGATTCAAATTCCTCACGAACCAACTATATTAGGTCGAGTAGAAAGAATTGGTACTAAAATAGGAGGTCAACCGAGGTGGCGCACTGTTCTTCTGTTCGGTTGATCAAGAGAAAACTGAGAGGTTCGGTCAACTAGAGTGAAGAAGCTCACCGTGGGTCGGTCTACCGTACGGTCAAAAGTTAGGGGGCTGGTTGACCGGGAGCTCTAGTTCATTCAATGCTCGGTCGACTGAGCATAGTTAATTTCTCCAATTTGACTTCATTTTGACCAAAAATTTCTCCTTAAGTTCATATTTGATATGTTACATATATTTTCACATTGACATGACTCTTAAGGATCCTTGGTGAAGTAATATTATACAAATTAAGCACGTACCAAGATTTGACAAATTAAGCACGGATTACTTCCTAGTCTTGAAGTTAATACAACCCCTAAACTTAGAGACTAACGAATGATCAATTAGAGGATGATTTGACTTTGAATGCACTTTTCCTTAAGTCCTACAGGATTCTCTATCATGACTAACTACTCCATTTCTCTTCCCAAGCCTCTGGTACTTCTGAATAGACAATTAAACCAAACGTGCTCTTTTCTTATATAGGATAAGCAAACTTTATATATGCGTGAAGGATTATGCTTATTTATTTGAGCTTTACTCATTGAGGCATTACTGTGGGTTTGATAAACAAAATATGTATCCTTTTTGAAGAATTTATTTCTTTTGAATCTTAAGGGTTTAGTATGATTATTCTTTCCATATCTTACTTTGGGTGAAGCTCTAGAATAATCACTTACTTCTATCATCAAGCAGATAATTTTCAATATCCTTTTAATTTTTATCTTATCAAGAATAGCATGATAATCTTTTAATCCTATAAATTGTATAGCTATCCTTTTGTTTTGATTTTTCAGAAAGGTTTTATGATATGACATTCTAACTAGAGACTTATGAATTTTATATGACTCCTTTTCTAGTTGCCCATTCAATGATATGCTTTCATCACAAAACTCACTGCATGATTCAATATAAGATTCATCTCTATAATTATCATATGAATCTAAGCATATTGTATCATTATTAGAAACAATTGGTGATTCATCATAAGATATATCACATTTATTACATGAACCATTGCATGCTATGTCAATAGTAATATCACAAGGAATATCAAATGAATTGGCCCAAAAAATTTCACATGAATCATTGCATGCAATAATAGCAATATTTTCACAAAGAACCACAGATGATTCTTCACATGATATTTTGCAACAATCAACATAATAATCATCAGCTACATAACAAACTGAAACAGAGGGTGAATCATATACCTCCTCGTTGATTACTAAATCATCTGATCTTAGATCTTCTAGAGTGGTAATCTCCTTGTCCTGGGTCTCTCCATATCTCTTTTCCAGCTCAACACAAATTTCCTATGCACTACTACATGCCATAATCTCATGAAGAATATTAGTGTCTAACGCACAATATAGAATGTCCGTGGCATGTGAATTTGCATGCATAGAATTAATATTATTTTCTACAGGCATACAAATTCCATGTTTAAGTCTAGTGCAACGAGGCCCTCATACCAATTGTTAGAATTGGTGTATTCCCAAGAGGGAGGTGAATTGGAATTTTAAAAATTATCTCCTAGGTTAAATGAAATACCCATATAATATAACCTAGGATCTTTCTATGCAACTCCAAATGCGCCAATAATATAATGTGCGGAAATTTAACTCAAGCGCATCATTCATACCATAACATACATGTGCAGTAAATATAAAGTGTATAAATATAAGCAAGGCACACGATATGTTATCAGGGTCCAGCCAACTGTGCCTACGTCCCCGCCTCTAGCTTGCAAGCCTGAGGACTCCACTAAAGGCTCACTTAAAGGGTAGAGCGGCACCGATTACGACCAGGTCAATTAGCACAGGGCTGACCTCAACCTTTACAACCAGGTCAATTAACGGGGCTGACCTCAACCTACACCTTAATAGGATGGTGCACCTAACTTTCCTAACCGGGTCTAAACCAATCCGGGACTATTTCAAAGGGCTAGTTGCCCTCTTTAGGCCCGTGCCTGGAAATACAATAGTATGTTCACAATCAATGAAATGGTACAATGATTATACTTTCAAGTAAAGCCGATATGTACCCAGTTATGCGCCATCACATACACCACCAATATGAAATAATATGTAAGCTCAATGTGGTTTAATATATCAACTCTCAAATATATATTTGCTATCAGTATAATTAGTGCATGAGAGTGCAAACCCATATGATCTTTGTATCACAAGATGTTCAATCTAAAAGCTCAAACAAATATATCAATCAAACTTCATTATTTCAACCAGCATATTTTCTCAATCATATAAAGCTTAAGCAACGTATAAATTTGGTTTGCAAACGGGATTCAATCTTTGTGTTTAACAGAGGATATAACTCAAAGAATATTGCAACAAAGATTTTAACCTCATAAACAAATATCTCTTCAAATATTTTTTAAGATAAAACACAATAGATATTTGGAAATGGTTTTGAAAAGATTTTGCAACCAAAATAAAATACGAGCTTCTCAAGATGTTGCAACGGGGGTGCAATTCCAGAAGATCTAACAAAGTCTTCTTAGGATAGACTTATTAACAAAGTCCCCTAAGAATACTTAAGGTTTTGCTCTCAAGAAAAGTTATATCATACAATCACAAACTAAAGGAGAGCAAACCCTCTTGGAGCAAACAATCACTCAAAACAAAATTATGAAGGATGTAGGCAATAGTAGAAGGTAAATATGAGTGAATGGAGCTTAGATATGAGTATTATGGATTTTTTGAATTTCAGAGAATTTCTCTTTGTCAAGATTTTTTAATCCCATGCTAATTATCCCAAATGAGGGGGTATTTGTAGACTTCCCTTGAATTATAATCGTTAGGGACATGGTTGGAATAATAAGAAGAGATTTAATGATTTTTAATTTTAACCCTATTTAACCGAGTTAGCCATGGTAAAAAGATAAGTCCAACCCGAGAGCACCAGTCGACAAGGGCAAGTTCGGTCGACCCAAGTTCTTGGGGTTCGGTTGACCGGGCTGAAAATGAACTATGATTCTCGGTCGACTAGACATGGAAGTCTGAAGGCAAAGTTCAATATTTGTGAGGTTCGGTTGACCAAGCTGATTTTGAACTAAGCCAGTTGATCGACCAAACGTTGAGTTCCTATACGTGGGAACTCGGTTGACTAGGAAGTCAATAATGTTGACTTCAGGGTGTTCGGTCGACCGGGGCCAATTGAACTACAAAAGTTTAGTTGACCGGGCTGTGGTAAACCAGTTGATCCGGTCCAAGTTCAGTCCATCGGGGGGAAATATACATGAAAGGCCAGTCGACCGAAGGTGCACATTTTGTGCATTTCGGTTTTGTTTCATCTAACAAACACCCTATTTAAATGACTAACACATATATGTGCAATAGTGAGTGTCCTAAAACTTAAAATTGTGCAATGGAAAAAGTATGCTTAACTTTAGATATTCATATTTAAGTGTGAGTTAAGCATTTAGAATTAGTTACCTGGCATGGATGTTATGTCCAATTTGAAGTGGATGCAAAAACTAGGTTTTTATATTTTGACCCTGAACCACTTCATAATCCTATAGTCATCACTACCCCTAAACCTAGGAACTAAGGGAAGATTAAAATATTATATAAATTATATTGGAATTTGATCTTCCTTAGATCTTACAAGGTTTGCTTTCATAACTACCCACGCCTTCTCCTTATCTAAGCCTCTAGCACTTCTAGATGGACAAGTAGATTGAAAGTGCCATTTCATTTTTTGAAATAAGAAAATTTTATATGCTCGTGAAAGATTATGCTTATTTATTCGGCTTTTCCTCATTAAGGTATTTTTATGACTCTGGGAATTGAAGTATGAACCCTTTTTCAAAGATTCATTTCTTTTAATTCCTAAGGGTTTATCATCATTTATTTCTTTCTTTAGGTAGATAATTTTCATTATCTTCTTAGCCTTTTTCTTCTCAAAGGCGACATGATATTTTCTTAGATCTTTTAATTGATTTGCCACTTTCTTATTTTTATTCATCAAAATTATTTTCTATTTAGACATTTGAACTAGAAGCTTATGCAGTTTAGGTAAAGTACATTCTAGTTCTTCACACGCAGGCATGCTTTTATCATTTGACTTATTGCATGATTCAGTATAAGATTTATCTCTATAACTACCATATGAATCAATGCATGCTTTGTCTATAGATTTATCACAAGGAATATCAAATGATTCATCATACAATACATTGCAATATTTTTCACTAGAATCATTGCATGCATCATCAATAGCATTATCAACAAATTATTCAACATATGACATATCATAGCATTCAGCACAAGAATCATCAATAGAGGCAGAGATAGAATCATATACCTCAACGTCTGATAAGCAATTGCCCTATCATTTACCACTTCTTGAGTGGTGGTTGCATTCACCTGGGATTCTCCATATTTTCTTTCAAGTTTATCCTAGATTTCTTGTGCACTTCTACATGTCATGATCTCAAGAAAGATGTTAGAATCTAAAGCACAATATAATAATTCCATGGCATATGAATCTGCATGCATCGAAGTAATATCATTTTCATTTATAGGCATACAAATTCCTTTGACAATCACCTGCCAAATCCTCTTACTCATAGATTTTATAAATACACTAATTCTAATTTTCCAAGTGGTGTAATCAACACCACAAAATAATAGAGGACTAGTAGGTGACTGTCCCTCTCTGAATGGGGATACACCAATGAGAGCCATCTCGATATTTTAGCAAAAATGTTTAAGTCAATATCACGAGTCTCTTATACCAATTGTTGACTTTGGTGTATTCCCAAGGGGGGTGAATTGGAAATTTAAACTTTCTTCCTAGGTAAAACCAGATAACAGTATAACACAACCTAAGGTCTTTCAAATCATACACTAGTTGCGTAGATAATGATATGCGGAAATTAAATCATGCACAACATTCACCATATATTAAATATAACATTTATGTGCAGTAAATAAATCCTTGGCTCACCAGCACAAGGATTCCACTAATGCTTACTTAACGGGTGGAGCAGCATAGATTACAACCAAGTCAATTAACGAGGCTGACCTAAACCTACAACCGCACGTTACTAGGATGGTACGCCTAGCTTTCCTAAGCGGGTCTAAGCCAATTCGTGACTATTCACCAGGGCTAGTCTTCCTCTTTAGGCCCACGCCTGGAATACAATAAACAGCTAAAATTTGGCGTACAAATAAAGTGCTTCTATACAAGCATGTATGTACTACAACACAACACAGTATAATCAATGCACATCAACAATATAGGAATTATAAGCTCAATGATGTGTATATGTGCTATCAACACTCAGTATAATGGGTATTCTCAAATAAGCACAAGAGTGTATAAACTACTTTTTCTTTGAAACACAATATAGAATATCTCAATATCAGTTTAGGGTTTCAAAGAAACTAGCAAGATTATTCAAACAAGGTCAAAAATGTTTTCTCACTATAATAAAAACAAGAGATGTTTGAATTCAAGCTTGTAAAAAATATTTTGCACACAAAAGTATTTGCTAAGGATTCTTGCAATATCAATGCAAAGACCCTCAAGCCACTGATTGAGTTTGTCCCCACACAAAATTTATATAGAATATCTCAATATAAGTTTAAGGTTTCAAAGAAGCTAGAAAGATTATTCAAACAAGCTAAAAAATGTTTTCTCAATATAATAAACACAAGTGATGTTAGAATTCAAGCTTGTAAAAAATATTTTGCACACAAAAATATTGGCTGAGGAATTTTGCAATATCAATTTAAAGACCCTCAAGCCACTGATCGAGTTTGTTCCCACACAAAATTTATTAGATTAAATCAGTGGGAAAACTATTGCTTAACTCTTAATATCAACAACAATCAACAAACATTACAAATGAGAGTATTAAGTAAAGTGGAATGAAGTACAAGCACTCTAAGCACTCTCACTACACTTGGTTAATCAATAAATTTGGAGCAAGAGAGTGTATGGAAGTAGTATGAGCAAAATAACATTTGGAAATTTGGGAGAGTTTTGGCTTAATCCTTTTTTGCTAATCACCCCTAAACAAGAAAAATGAATGCATATGTATAGAGAAGGGGCAAATTATAACTGTTGGAGACTCAAAGGGAATTCTTAAATTTGTTTAAAAAAAATTAAAGAAATAATCCCCTTTTTACCCCTAATTACTTGTGGTAATTATTTGCCAACCCGAGAGTTTTGGTCGACCGAGTTGTAGGTTCGGTTGCTCGAACAAACTCTTAAGAAAAGCGTGTTTCTCATATTTGGGAGCTCGAATTTACATTCGGTTGGTTGAACCAGGCAATTTTCCAATCGCTTGAGGTTCTGTCACCTATATATATGTTCGGTAGCCCGAACAACAACATTCGGTCGCCCAAGGGTTATTTACACGTGAAGGTTAGGGCACCCGAATTATTGGGGAAAAGTCAAAAATGAGTTCGGTCGACCTAGGAAAATACGCTGACTCTAGTTTGGTCACCCGAAGTCAGGTCAACATGTTAACTTTTTTATAGTTCGGTCGACTGAGGAAAATAAGCTTTGCCAAGTTTGGTCGCCTGAAACCTCATGGTTTTTGGGTTAAGGTCCTGATTTCATGTGCTATTAAAGTGTAAGGACTTAAGGGCCATTCTAGGGTCATTTGAACTTACTTACTCCTACATGCATGATATGCAGTGATTATTACAAACCCATTTGAAATGAAATTATTACAGAACCAATAATATTACAACAAATAATAAATGTGTCGGGGTCTTCATATTTCTTCAAGTTGTTGCATGCTATCAATGTGATCCAACTTAGTATCACCTGCACACAAACTTGAAAGTCATCAAATAGAAAGAGTATTTGTCATTATCAAAACCGGGAATAACTTATAAGGTCAACATAATAAATATATAATAGCAATATACAACAACAACATTAAACACCATAATAATACAATGAAATATGATAACAATAACGTGGATATGTAATATGAAGATAACTTGAATATACAACATAATAATAACATAAATATGAAATATAATATAACAA
Source organism: Malania oleifera (assembly GCF_029873635.1). Lineage (NCBI taxonomy): Eukaryota > Viridiplantae > Streptophyta > Magnoliopsida > Santalales > Ximeniaceae > Malania > Malania oleifera. The sequence continues at coordinate 54,482,081 of NC_080424.1, read as the reverse complement.
CACAAATATACAATAATAATAAAAACTTTAATACAATAAATGTATAAACACTTTAATAATTATATATGACAAATACATAATAATAATGAAAATTCTATAATGAATACACAACGACTATAATATTAATAAATATATAACAACAGTATAAAATGACCAATATTAATCATATAATATACACACATATACAATAAAAACTTAAACTTTAAATATTAAAACCCAAACAAAACAATATATATATATATATATATATGCTTGTGTGTGCTGGCAGGCTATAGGTGTTGTGTGCGTGTGTGTTCACAGTGTGTCTACGTGATGCATGCATCGGGTTTACAGTAGGTGCTGCCGGAGGTGAGTCGCCGGAGCTATGGCGATGAAGAGAAAGACGATGACGATAGTGGGTTGTTCTGGCCATGGGTTGATGGGAGGTTTTCTGGAGTGAGGGAGATGGGAGAAGCCGAGGCTGGTGCTGCGATGATGTGAGGGTGGCCAAGATGGTGCCGATGTGAGGGAGCTGCCTGAGACGACGAGCTTTACGGAGACGAAGGCTTGCCTGGGAATGGTAGTGAGAGAGAAAGTGGGAGAGATGGAGATGGTGAGAGAGACGGAGACCCACGGCGGTTTGCCGTCGGAACTCACGACCGTGAGATGGTTGTCGTGCAGCTAGGGAAACTAGGTTGCGAGGGGGGTGGCCTGCGAGAGAGGCGAGAGAGAGAGAGAGAGAACGTGGGAGTTGTGGAGAGTAGAAGAGGGAGAATGGAGGCTGTGCGGCTGTTCTTGGGTGTTTGCGGCCGTGGGTGTGAGTTTTTGCTCCCCCCCAGGGTGCTGTGCGGGTAGCCTTTTCATAGACCTTTAAGAAAACCTAAGAAAACCCTAGTGTGCCGCCCATCCTCATTGATTTGCATGGGTTGGATGGCCATTGCAACGCCCAATTTATTAAGTGAAAAACCGGTTGAAAGAAAGTAAGCTCTAATTCCGGAAACGAAGAAGACCTGAACCCAATTTAACAAAAACGACTCAATAAAAAGAATAGAATAAAAGTCACTTGTTTTAAAAAAAATAAGGAACTCAAAATAAAGGACTCAATTTATTTTATAAAAAATATTCAATTGAAAAAACTCAATTTTAAACATTAAAAGACTCATTTTTAAAAACTAAAAGACCCAATTTACAAATAACCGGGACTTAATTTAAAAATAAATGGGACTCAATTTTTGAAATACTGGGACTCAATTTTAAAATACCGAGACTTAATTTAAAAATATCGGGACTTCAATTTTTAAAAATATCGGGACTCAGTTTAAAGATACATGGGACTCAATTTTGAGAATAACCGGCATTCAATTAAAAATACTGGGATTCAGTTTAAAATATCCAGGAATCAGTTTGAAAATACTATGACTCATTTAAAAAAATAAAAGAAATCAATTTTGAAAAGGACTCAATTAAAAATAACCTAAACTCAAATTTGAAATAAAACAGGACTCAATTTTGAAATAAACTGGGACTTAATTAGATCCTTCATATTCTCAGGATACAAAGTCGACTTCTTATTACACAAGGTCTTCTCAGAAAAGTCTGGTTAAAATTGGGGTGTATATATGTTAGTTTACTAAAATCTCAAGAGGGTGGGGTGAATTGGTATTTTAAAATTTTCTCCCCTAGGTCTTTTATCCAGTAGTAGTATTACTCAACCCTAGGGTCAATCAAGTGCAAATATAAAATAAATCAATATATTCAGTTAAAATTAAATTGCACAAGTAAACTAATTATGCAGGCACAGTAAAGCAAGTAAAGAGAAATAATACCAGATATATTATTGAGGTTCGGAAAATGTGCCTACATCCTCGCCTTGGCTCATAAGCACAAGGATTCCACTAAGGCTCACTTCATGAGTGGAGCGGCATCGAAATATAACCAGGTCAAATTAACACTGGGCTGACCTCAACCTTTTCAACCAATCCTTTTGGACTGGATTAACGCCCCCTCAGGCACACCTCAAATACAACCAATTCACAATACAAGATGTGTACAAAATATATGCTTCTCCAACAAGCAGATTTGTACCAGTATTAATCAAAGCACATCAATAATGTAAGAACTATAAGTTCAGTGCTATATGTGTGCAAAAACACTCAGAATAATGTCAATGATCGATCAAGTGCAATAAGTGTACTAACAAGCTAATCTTTGAAACTACATATAGATGTATATCTCAATCACAGTTTAGGGTTTCAAAGATTTCCAACAAGATTAATCAAAATATCTCTAAAATAATTTTCTCAAGATTCAAGCACAAGAGATATTTGAAACGTAAGCTTGTGAAAACGATTTCTTGCTAAAAAAAAAACATAAGCTAAGGTTTCTTGCAATTCGAATCCCAAGACCCACAAGTTTAAGGTTTCCCACACAATAGATTTATTTGATTAAATTGGGGGAAAACCTAGGCTCATCTCTCAATCCAAAAATCAAACTTACAATGAGTATAATGAGAGTTTCTACCAAATGGGAATAGAGTATAATCACTCAAAGTACTCTCACAAGGCTTGATTTGGCAAAGGAATAGTAGTATGAGGGTGTATAGGCTATGTTTGGAAAAAGCTCTCTAAAAAATACATAGATTTTTTTTGGTAATCAAAATGCTAATTGCCCCCTAATTGAGCAAATGAACCCATATTTATAGACATCACAAAAATTATAAAACCGTTGGAGACACCAAGGGAATTATTAGAATTGTTTTAATTGAGTTTTAAAAAATTAACCATGTTTAACCCCAATTAACCTCAGTAAAAATTAGGCCAACCCGAGAGTTTTGGTCTACCGAGCCATAGGTTCGGTTGCCTGAATAGACACATGATAAAAAGAAAGTTTTTCATGTTCGGGTACCTAAACAAATATTTGGCCCGCTGACCAAAGTGATTTTCCAACCTGCTCAAGGTTCGGTTGCTTGGTCTCAAGTTCTTTTTATCGAACTTACACTTTTGGTCGCCCAAGGGTATTTTGAAAGTAAATGTTCGGGCGCCCGAGTTGTTGGAAAAAGTCAGGATATATGTTTGGTTGATTGAAAAAGCTAAGGTCTTTTTGGTTCAATCACCCGAAGTCAGGTCAACCTTTGACTTTTTCAAACGTTCGGTTAACCGAGGCATTTTACCTTGCTTGGTTCGGTCACCCGAAGCCTTATCATTTTAACACCTTAAGTCCTATTTTAAATCAAAAGTTTCCCCTAATAGCATATGTGATAATGGGGACTAACCTAAGTGCTAGTGCAAGGACCTAAGGTCTTTCTAAGGTCATTTTTGAGCTTATGGTTCCTATATGCATGATGTGCATCAATTATTATAGACTGTTCTTAATTAAATATTATAGACCCGAATTGAAAAGAATATAAATTACAAAGAAAATAAATATTTTGGGTCTTTATCTTCTTCAAGTCACCTCAGGCCATCATATGATCTTACCAATATGATCCTACAAACAAACTTGATAGACATTAAATACTAGAGTATTTGTCATAATCAAAATAGGGTATGACCTATAAGGTCAACATTTTCCCCCTTTTTGATGATGAAAAATACATCACACAAAAGTGGGTATAGCCAAGAAAGGCTCCCCTGACAATATGCATAATGAGAATTTTAAAGATTTTAAAAAATTCAAACATTTTCTCAAGGTACCCAATTTTGCCTAACTTCTCTCCCTTTTGGCAACAGCAAAAAGGGTTATGATAAATTTTGAGCATATGGGCAAGGCATTGAGTTAGAATAATTTAAATACAAGATATGGTTTGGGAAGATTTTTAGAAAATTTGGCAGCATGCTGTTTTAAAATAGAGCATTTCGCAAAAATATTTGTATAGAAATGACATGATTGAGTTCAAATTTATAATTATCCACAATAACTAACTCAAACAGTCCAGTATGGATCAAAACAGAAAAGCATAAGTATAGATATCGACATGCAAGAGGTATGATAGCCATGCATTGCAAACCACAAACAAATTCACAAGGTATAAAGCAACGATAGATTTATTAAAGTTTTCAGAGCCATATATTTCAATGTTGAGTAGCTCCTTGTAAGTTTGTGCACTCTATCAATTTTCTATGCGGCCTCTCTACTATGCATTAGACCTAGCTCTCGTCTAATCTATAAAAACCTATCCTCTTGAAGAGGTTTGGTGAAAATATCAACCCACTGTTCATTAGTGCACACAAACTCAAGTGCCACATCCCATTTCTGCACGTGATCACAAATGAAATGTTGTCTAATCTCAATATGTTTGGTTCGTGAATGTGATATAGGATTCTTTGAAATGTTGATTGCATTTGTATTATCACATTTAATTGGAACCGTATCGTAGTGCAATCCAAAATCCATAAGTTGTTGCTTCATGTAAAGCGTTTGAGCACAACAACTTCCAACCGCAATATATTTTGCTTCGGTTGTGGATAAGGCAACTAAGTTCTATTTCTTGGAGAACCAAGAAACCATAGATTGTCCTAAATAGTGACTAGTGCCGCTAGTACTGTTTCTATCTACCTTACTACCGGCAAAATCAACATCGGTGTAGCTAACAATCTCAAATGTCATATGCTTAGGGTACCATAAGCCTAATTCTATAGTCCCAACTAGGTACCTAAGAATTCTTTTAACCGCTAATAGATGAGACTCCTTAGCAGCAGCCTAAAACCTAGCACACATGCACACACTAAACATAATATCAGGCAAACTAGCTATAAGATATAGGAGACTACCAATCATGTCTCGATAAAGTTTCACATCAACAGGGATTCCTTGCTCGTCTTTATCAAGTTTAGTGGAAGAACTCATAGTAGTACCAAGAATTTTACCATCTTCCATATTAAATTTCTTGAGCAAGTCCCTAACATATTTAGATTGGCATATGAAAGTCTCATATTTAGCTTGCTTAATTTGCAGTCCTAAGAAGTAACCCATCATACTCATTTCGAATTCATTTTGCATGCATTTGGCAAACTCATTATACAACTCATCGTTAGTAGCTCCAAATATAATATCATCTATATAAATTTGCACAAGGAGCATATGATTGTTTTTAGATTTGATGAAAAGTGTAGTATCAATTTTGCCCCGGGTAAAACCATTTTGTAAGAGAAAACCACTAAACCTTTCATACCAAGCTCTAGAATGTTTCAATCCGTACAAGGCTTTTGATAATCGATAGACATGATTAGGATATTTATGATTTTCAAACCCTAGCGGTTCTTCTACATATACTTCTTCATTTATATATTCATTTAAGAACGTGTTTTTAATATCCATTTGGTACAATTTAAAGTTCTTAAAAGCAGCATAAGCAAGCAACATACGGATGGCCTCTAATCTAGCTATGGGAGCATAGGTTTCCTCAAAATCTAACCCTTCTTCCTGATTGTATCCTTGGGCAACTAGTTTAACTTTGTTTCTAGTTACTACCTCATTTTCATCTTTTTTATTTATATAAACCCATTTAATTCCAATAATAGCATGATCATCGGGCCTAGGAACTAGGGTCCAAACTTTACTTCTTTCAAATTGGTTAGGCTTTTCCTGCATAGACATTACCTAAGATTCATCCTCAATGGTTTCCTTAATATTTTTGGGTTCTTCCTAGGATAAAAAATGCAAAATGACTAACTAAATTTCTTAAGGAAGGTCGGATGGCTACACCACGTGAAGGTTCGCCTATAATTTGATCTAAAGGGTGGTTCCTAATGAATTTTCAATCCTTAGGCAGCACTTGAACCTCACTTTCAACTTTATCGTTTTCAATTGATTTATCATTTACTTCTAAATTGATGTCCACATTATTTTCAATAGATAGCTTATCTAAACCTTTTCTAATTTCAATATCATCTTCATCATCTCTTTTGGAAAATGGATTAGATTCATCAAACACAACATGAATAGATTTAATAACAACTAATGTTCTCTTATTAAATACTCTGTATGCTTTACTATTAAGTGAATAACTTAGGAAAATACCTTCATCTGATTTAGAGTCAAATATCCCTAGGTGCTCATTATCTCTAAGTACAAAGCACTTACAACCAAAGTCATGAAAATAGGAGATGTTAGGTCTATGGTGAAAAGTAATGTGTAGTCCCAAGAGGGGGGTAAATTGGATTTAAAAATTTTATTTTAATTCCTTTTGAGAAATCTTAAACTTCTTTATTTATTTTAACCAATTCTTATCTTGTTTGTTTAACTCTTTAATCACAAAAGAACTTAAATTATTTTATCCAATCAACAACACTATTGCTTAGCCAAACAAGTAATCAATCATTCAACCAAACCAATCAAGCACAATGTTTAAACCAAACAACCAAATGATTTGTCAAGTATAAGTTAACTGCAGCACTATTTGATTAATGGAAGATTCAGAACTCTTTGGAATATAAACACAAACCACTCAATATCAAACTTTACACCATTCAATCACAATATAACTTATGTTATCAGCCTTGGATATAAAATTGAATTAAGCCCTGTATATATGAAATGTTATGCTTAATGATATAAAGCCCTGTATGAATGGATTTGCCTCTTTAATATGATGTGTAATATAGAATCCAACACTCTTTCCAATATTCAAAATCCAAATAAACTATTAGTTAATTTATCTTTGGGATGTTTAACCAAGTAATGTACTCCCGTATGGTTTCCGAAAAATATGGTTTAACCAACGTACTCCCTTTTGGTTTCCACAACCCAAATCAAAATCAGACTTCAAGTTTACTTGATTTCCAAATATATATAGTATATATGATTTCCAATTTAAACCATCCACGCAATTTAAATATGTACTAAAAATAAAGAGTAGGGAAAGAGAGAGTGAGACAGAGATTTTTACGAGGTTCGGCTTATACCCAGCCTACGTCCTCGCCTTTGGAAAGCAACCAAAGGATTCACTAAACAAGTTCCTTTTACGGGGGAAACAATACCTTTATAACACTCCTTTGTTAAGGCTAGAGCTCGCCTTCTCCAAACGATATCCCCTCGTCTGGTCACTCCTTAACTAGGCTAGAGCCCACCTCTCTAAGAAATATCCCCTTGCTTAGCCAACGATCCAAAAAATCTTTGAAATCATCAATCTACAAGAAATACAACCACAATATGTGTACAAAAATTTTTCTCCTTAAAGATCTAATTAGTACAACAATTCAGAACTATAACATACTTCAAAGTAAATATCAATATGGAATATAACTTGAAGCTCAATGAAGTATATCACCAATTAATTCTTTCAATCATTGAAAGATTTAGAATTTGTAGCACAATTCTGGTGGAAGTAGATCAGCAAAACTCAGTTGAATTAGTGCAAGTTGAGAGCAATAGAGAGCCTTGAGAATTTGAGAGCAATTGAGAGAAATTTTGAATTTTTGCTGAATTGAATTCTTTGTTCCATTGATTCAATGATATTTGAGGCTTAGTTATAGACTTTAAAAGGTATGTATCCCCAAGTGGTTTGAAGTATTCCCCAAGTTTCCATGAAGTTTGAGCACCAAGTAACCTTATTTAAAAAAATTTGACCGTTATGAAAAATTGAAAACAGCCACGTGATAGATGACTATCCATTTTTGGTAGTCGTCTACCTAGTTAAACTAAAGGGGCAGTAGGGTTTTAGTTGTCTATCTAAACACACACCGACGTCTCATTTTGCACTGAGAGTCGTCTGTCAAGTTCTTGACAGTCGTCTGTCATGTTGTCAACTTCGAGCACCCTTCAGTATTTTAGTCATAACGTTTTTTGTATAACTCCAAATTTGATGATCTTGATTTCAAATGAAAGCTAAGATAAAATTATAAAACGTTTATGTTGAACACAATTTAAAATAAATATTTTGTGATGGAGAAAAATGTACATCAATGCAGATATAGAAAAAATGACAACATTTGAGAAATCCTCTTTTTGGTGCTTTTCATTCCAAAAATGATTCTAACCTTTTTGAAACAATTTTTTACCTTATAAAAATATTTTCCAAGTATGTTCAAAGGTCTCTAGGTCCAATAAATTTACCTAAGAGTTTCATGCATCCATATTGAAATTCTTTGAAGTACTTTCATGCATACTGTCGGCATATAATGTTGAGCTCTCGGTTTCATTCTGGACACCAATCGTCACACAGGGCAATGAAACCTAGAGGAATATTGATCCTAATGCGCAGCCCTATCCTCTGTAGGTGCTTCTTTAGCATCGTGTTCTTCACAACACCACGACCTAAACTGGTCATGGATGTCGATGCTGAGAGAAGAGTTAAATTAAGAACAATATTTTAAGAATACATGTTAATAAAAATCAATAGTTTACGTCGAAATAAATAAAACAAAACCTTACCAACGCTGCTGATCATGGTGGCCAACTCACCCTGCGTGTCATCTCGAGTTGAGGTATCCACATCTGGTCGAGGTGTCGATGGCACAGACAATGGTGCCACCATATTAGGACCGACGGGCTCCGCCGATCTCGAGTATGTTGGATCATTCTTATGTGATGTAGTGGAGTGCCTGGAAGGAAGCCGGCCACGTCGACCTCCTGGTGCCATTTTTGCAAAATGTTAGACAAGTAAATATAAGAAGTACGAATATTAGAGGGATGCATAATATATATATTTTTAGTTATTTACACATGTCAGATACATAGTGACAAATATAACATGCTTACCCCCTTATATGTTCTCAATATAGGTATCATCCTCACTTTTTAAAGTGTCTTCCTCTTCACTATAGTACTCGACCCTTGTTTCATCTTCCCTATCAGTTTCCTCATCATTAATGAAGTGAACTTCTACAGAAGGTTCAATTGTAAAGTTAGCAGTCCTTACGTGTTCTGCCGTGGCACCATCCCTATTCAATGGTATAGGATCAGGTCCTTCTTCGACAACATTGAAAGCAGATTGCACTGCTGCACTGACGGATAGCTCATCTTCTTGGAATACAGCCTCACTGGCACTATTCTTCCCATCTGCAACTTCTATAATAGCATACAAACTTTGGGGAGGAATCTTTTGGGCCACATGCCATTCGCCCTTCAATTTGGTGTCTTTAAGGTAAAACACTTGTTCTTCTTGCATCGCTAGCACAGAAGGGTCATTTTGATACTAGGTCTTGCTAAAATTTACTTTGGTAAAGTAGGCATCCATGTTTATCCCAGTCTTTTTAATGCCAATCTCCCACTAGGTACACTTGAACAGGTGGACAAGTCTGTTGGCTTTATAGTTAAGCTCTATAATGTCATCCAAGACACCAAAGTAGTCTATTTCTTCATCTCCTTCTGTGCCTAGCACCACAACCCTAGAATTTTGGGTTCTTTTATTCAGTTTAAGGGACTTTGTATGAAATCGTAACTCGTTGAAAATGCAACCGTTGTAGTAGTTAACTCATTAATTGGGGCCACATGCCAATGCATACAAATCTTTACTTGTCGTTGGTTCTTTATTGTAAATACATGACTTTCATCTATTAAATAAATAGGAGTTTAGATGAGTAAACTGTCAACATTGATAATGTACATTGCTTTGTACTCACGCAGTATTTGTTACTCACACGACTCCCAAACCAATTGAAAAAATCCTTCTTATGTCTATCGTCAACATTCCGTTTATTTTGGGCTAGAAGTTCAACTTTATGTTCGCTATATGCAACAATAGTACGTGTTAATGTCAAGTAAGTATATAAATATGCATATGTAAATACATTGCAAAGTAAGGAGTTTCGAACCACGTACTTGATATATGGAACAATTTCATCACAATTATTGAGGATGTAAAAATGGGCCTTTAATAGTTTAGGCATATCCGCGAAATCATAAACCCATGCATCGAATGGCCGAACATTTTCCCGAAGTATAGAGCTCCTCGGTTCTTCATCTTCAGCATTAATAGCATGAACGTTTGTATTTCACTCCTCGCGAGTGAACCTTGTGTCAATGTCATGTAGATACATTGAGCAAAATGCAAGACATTCACTGTCAATGTATGCCTCAATGATTGAACCTTCCGGCCGTACCTTATTGCGCATATACTCCTTCAAAGTGGACAAGAACCTATGCATTTTATGTAGCATTATTGACGGGTAGACACAAAAAGGAAAAAAAAAATGAGGAAATCACATGACCATTATAGAAGGACTTTAAATTTACCTCTTGATAGGATACATCCAATGATATTAGACCGGTCCTCCAATTATGTCCTCCCTTGGTAAATGGACAGTAGGTGGACCATCACGTTGAAGAATGCTGGCAGAAATATTTTCTCCAGCTTGCATAGTATGATCACGAAGTCATCCTCTAACCATTCAAGTACGTTTATGCTTAATTTTTTGGAGCACAACTATCGAAAAAGGATCCCCAGCTTAATCAGTACCGAGCAAACATCTTCGGTCAAGTGTCCACAAAAGAAAATGGGTAGAACCCATTGCAGAAGGACGTGATAGTCATGACTTTTCATTCCTAACATCTTCCATTCCTTCGTGTTTATGCATCGAGCTATGTTCGATGCATATCCATCCGGGAACTTCACTGATTTCAACCATTCGAAGAATTTTTTCTTCTCATCATTCGAAAATGTGTAACAAGCTGATGGTATGAAAAGTTTGTCCCCATCATGAAACAAGTGCAACTCAGGCCGTATTCCCATATCTTCTATATCTCGGTGAGCATTTTCGATGTCCTTTGTCTTCCCATTTATATCCAGCAATGTACAAATGACATTCTCCCAAATGTTCCTTTAAATGTGCATGACATCCAAGTTGTGGCATAGTGGACGATCTTTCCAGTATGGCAACTTGAAGGAGATGCTTCTTTTTGTCCAATTCAACTCCCACTCAGCACGTTTTCTTTTTCTACTGGTTGGTGGTTTCCTAAATTTCACATCTCCGATCAACCTGAGCTGGTTTAATATCTCTTCCTCACTTAGTCGTTTTGGCCACAACCTTCGTTTAGATTTTCCATTAAAGCTTTTGACACCATGAGTCCTCCAAGGATGTCTAGGTTGTAGAAAATAACGATGACACATAAAGCATAACTTGCATCCATGCTTCAAGGATAATGACTCAGCATCCTTATTACAGACTAGGCATGCTAAGTAACCTTTTGTGCTCCAACCCAACAGGTTGCCGTAATCGGGGAAATCATTAATTTTCCACAACATTGCAGCATGCATCCGAAAGGTTGTCCCGCTTTCCACATATAATGTCTCCACTTCTTTTCCCCATAGTTCTATCAACTCGTCAATTAACCGATGTAAGTACACATCAATATCATTACCAGGTGCCCTTGGTGCGGGACTAAGTAGCGACATATAAATGAAGGGTTCTTTCATACATCGCCTTGGTGGCATATTGTATGACATCATCATAACTGGCCACATGCTATATGGGTTGTTCATGTTATTGAAAGGATTGAACCCATTTGAAGCAAGGCCAAGTTTGATGTTGCGAGGATCACTAGCAAACCACGGGTGCATTTTATCGAAATTGGCCCAAACTTTGGAGTCTGCTGGATGGCTGAGGGTGTATCCATCTTGAAGACGTTTCTCTTGATGCCATTTCATATCAGCAGCAGTCTTTCTACACATGTACAATCGTTGCAGTCGCGGGATTAATGGAGAATATCGCAAAACTTTTTGGGGGATTTTTTTACCCTTCTTATGATTAGTTGTATAACTCGGTTCACCACATTCTGGGCACTCATTTGCATTTTCATGTTTACCATAAAAGAGTGCACAATCATACCTACATGCATGTATTCGAGTGTAACTGAGACCCAATTCACGCATGTATTTATTCACCTTATAAAAAGACTTCGAAAGTGTTTCACCATTAGGTAGTGCTACTTTAATGAGGCTTAAATGCATGTTGAATGCACTCTCAGATAACCTATGCATTTTCCTTGCACGAAGCATCTTTATCATAAACTCTAATTTTGAGAACTTTTTATAGTTTGGATGTAGGGGCACTCATGCATCCCTCATGAGATTGGCAAATAGTTTATCGAGTCGATTCAACGTACTAGGATTGCAAGGTATGGTACCTGTTGAAGTAGATTCATCACCAGTACGTGACACATTGACATCGCCCGTATCCACTGCAATCCCCCTTTGCATGTCACCAAACATTTCGATTAAACCTTCCAAACGTGTTACACCACCTACTATATTTGCCCCCTTATCTTCATCATCATCGTCATCGCTCTGAACTGCATAATCTTCACCGTGGAACACCCATCTTGTGTACCTTTTCTCCATTCCAAAGTCTAATAATGTGAATAGACCAGATCAATGTGTTTGAATGTTATGTTTTGGCATTTCTTGCAATGACACCTTATTCTACTGGCTTTGTCTGCATGACGATGTTTGAACTTTATGAAATCATGTACCCCTTTCACATATTCTGGAAAAAACGTACTTCGAGCATTCATCCAACTCTTATCCATGTTCATTCATTACCCTATAACATGTTCAAGTAAATGGTGTTGATTACATTCTCATAATGTTTATGACGCATGCATTGTGAATCCTATAATCGATGACCTTCCGTCTAAAGGGTACAGATCCTATCCCATTCAGGAATGCTACATTTACGTTGCGATCAATCGCTTAAATTTCTTTGTTGTAGTCATTATAAATTTTGGCAGCATCTCCTCATGGCTCTCCAAGTACAAGTGATGGTGGAAGTGAACATGTTTCTAGTTTTCCATCACTAACAAATTGTCACGACACCCCACTATGCACCTAGAGAACACAAGTAGAGACGCGCTTGAAATATATAATGACAACTAACAAAGCGTGAATGATGACAACAATGTAAATACAACTTCCTGAACTGTCCACATTAGACAATCTAAGAATGGTTGAAATACAAACATTACTAATTGTTAGTGAAACAAATAATTAACATGTTTAATTGATTATTAGTCAACACAGTATGACTAATAATCAGTTGAATTATAACAATTGATTTTTCTCACATGTATGATTAGGCATGAATGCATAGTAGCCGTTCTTGAACAGGTCTAAGCTTAAATGAATACATGAAATGACAGTAATTAATTTGGCATTTTACGTCATATGGCATTTAGTTCTTGATCTTTCACTGTATTCTATGCATTATTGTTCTTAGCCAAGTGTTTTAAAATTTCAATGATAAGCCTAAGATCGCCTCTTTTCTTACAAATTTCAACACATGAGAGATGCGAGTTAGGATGAATTTAAGTTTTAAGTGATCATGCATACGTTTATTTGTACATGATTTTATTTTGGAAAAACTTTAACAAAATTTCGGCAGCATGTCGTCTATAAATTAGACATTTCCCAAAAAATTCCTGCACTAAAACTTGATAGATTTAAGCAAACAAATCACACTAATATGCAAAATGTAAATACCGGTGAGTTTGAGCATGTGAGAACCTAAATCCATTACCAACATGCAATTCACAATGTACTGCATCAGCCATGCAGTTGCTGTTCAACAAAAGCATGTATTTTAGTAGTTCAATTTACAATTCATATAACATAATACCATCCATCAACTTGGTCATTCAAGGAATTTAGTGTTTTTTACTGTCCATTCTTCCCATTCCCAAGGTTGTAATTGGGTAGGTTGTGAGTTTATGTCATAACTTCCTCTGGAGAGGTAGAAGGAAACCCCTAGTTGCATGGAAGGAGGTGTGCCTCCCAAAAATTGAAGGAGGCTTAGGTGTTTTTCATTTAAAGGCTTGGAATAGGGCTCTTCTCTCTAGGGCCCTTTGGAATATTCACACTAAAAAGGACTCCCTCTAGGTCAAATGGTAGTCATTACTGGGCGACCAACTAATGGAATATTTATTTTGTCAATAAAATTAAAACTCAGGAAATTCTTTGGTAGCTTTTGAAAACATCAAAAATTGATTATTTTTTGAAAACCTAGGGGGTGTTGCCATACAACAAAGCTCAATGCTAAAAGAAGAAAATGGACTTTTTGTGATGACTGCCATCATGGTTTAATTTTTCTAAAATTAAGTATTAGTCATTTTATTAGATTTGTTTTGTAATAAAACCTAATCACTTGTTTGGAAGCATAAATTTAAAATTTAAAATTTAAATTTGTATAAATTTTGACAAAGCACAGTATAAAATGACATTAAATTTCATTAAAATTCACACAAATCAAAACTCAAGATTTAAAATTCATGCACTTGAACATGACTTACAAGATATTTTTAAGACTAAATAGTTTCGTAAATCTCTAGTAGTTTAAGTAAACAGTATAAGATAGAAGTCGAGCTACCTCTTGCTGTTTAATCCATACCTAAGGTGAATTTCTAATTGACCAAAAAATAAAATTACCTTCTTATGTTTTCTTTATAATTGAATTAAGAAATTTGTTTGAAAAAAAAAGTAAAATAAGAAAAAAAAATATAGAACACTCAAAAGAATTCGCTCACATATAAATGAAAATCCAAGTCTGGCAGAAGCTTACCTGGAAGTAGCAGAAAAAGAAGAAGAACAAGAAGAAGAAGAAGAAGAAGAAGAAGAAGAAGAAGAAGAAGATGATGATGAAGATGAAGCAAACCTAGATGTGAGTGATGATGAGCAACGGCAAGGGGCGAAATCTGGGCTACAATGGCGATGGCGAGCCAACTGCGATGGGCAACGGTGGCGGCCGACGGTGATGGGTGAGGCAACAACGAATGGTGACGAAGAGAGGAGGATTGAGAGAATGGAGTGAGGGAAATTTTGGGGGGAAAACAGGAAAATAAGAGATTGGGGGGGAAGGGGCCAATAGTGACGAATTTGTAAATTCGTCACTAATAGTTTTAGATAATTTTTATTTTTCTTTTTTTAAAACAGGGAAGTATTAGTTACGGTTCTTAAATCTGTCACTAATAATGGGTCAATAGTGACGAATATGTAAATTTGTCACTAATGCTCTGCACTAATTTTTTTTTTTTAAAAAAGGAAGTATTAGTGACGGTTCTCAAATTCGTCACTAATAATGGGTCAATAGTGACTCATTTAGAAATTCGTCACTAATACTCTAAATTAAATTTTTTTTTAAAGGGGCAGTATTAGTGACAGTTCTCAAATACGTCACAAATAATGGGCCAATAGTGACGAATTTGTAAATTCGTCACTAATACTCTGAACTAATTTCTTTTTTATTATAAAAGGGAAGTATTAGTGACGATTCTTAAATCCGTCACTAATAAGGGGCCAATAGTGACGAATTTGTAAATTCATCACTAATGCTCTGCACTAAAATTTGTTATATTTTTTTTAAAAGTGAACTATTAGTGACAGTTTTCAAATTCGTCACTAATAATGGGCCAATAGTAGCGCATTTAGAAATTCGTCACTAATACTCTGAACTAAAAATTTTATTTATTTATTTTTTAAAAGGGTAGTATTAGTGAGAGTTCTCAAATCCGTCATTAATAATGGGCCAATAGTGACAAATTTGTAAATTCTTCACTAATACTTTGAACTAATTTTTTTTTATTTTTTTAAATAATAGTAGTGATGGTTATTTAAGCGTCACTAATGTTTATCTTTTAGTGACAATACCACAGAAATCATCGCTAATATTTTCCTGAGATAATTTTTGTTTTTCGCACAATTTTTTCCAATTTTTAGTGATGAAACTATTAGTGATGGATTCAGTTTCATCACTAATAGTGTCGTATTAGTAATGGTTACTAGAAGTGTCACTAATACCCTACTATTAGTAATAAATTTGAATCTTTCACTAATAATTTTGTCACAAAAAATCAGTTTTTTTGTAGTGAGGGTGTAGGGTTTAGTGTTTATGGTGTAGGGTTTAGGGTTTGGTGTTTAGGGGTAGGGTTTAGGGTTTATAGTTTAGGTTTTAGGGTTTAAAGTTTGGGGTTTAGGGTTTTAGGGTTTATGGTTTAGGTTTTAGGGTTTAGGGTTTAGGTTTTTAGGGTTTAGGGCTTTGGGGCTAGGGTGTAGGGTTTAGGGTTTAGGTCTTAGGGTTTATAGTTTTTGGGTTTAGTGTTTAGGGTTTGGGGTTTAGGGTTTAGGGATTAGGGCATGGAGCTTAAGGTTTAGGGTTTAGGGTTTTGGGTTTAGTGTGTAGGGTTTAGAGTTTTAGGGTTTTAGGGTTTTAGGGGTTTAGGGTTCAGGGTTAGGGTCTAGTGCTTAGAGTTTAGGGTGTAGGGTTAAGGGTTTAGGGCTTAGGATTTAGGGTCTAGGGTTTAAGGTTTTGGGGTGTATGGTGTAGGGTTTAGGATTTGTGGTTTAGGGATAGGTTTTAGGGTTTAGGGTTAATAGTTTAGGTTTTAGGGTTTAGGGTTTCTGGTTTATGGTTTAAGGGTTTATTGTTTAGGGTTTAGGGTTTAGGGGTAGGGTTTCAGCTTTAGAGTTTAGGATGTAGGGTTTAGTATTTAGGGTTTCGGGTTTAGTGTTTAGGGTATAGCATTTAGGGTTTAGTGTCTAGCGTGTTGTGCTTAGGGTCTAGGGCTTAGGGTTTAGAGTTTTGGGCATAGGGCTTAAGGCTTAGGGCTTAAGGTTTAGGGTTTAGGGTCTAGGGTCGAGGGTTTAGGTTTTAGGGTTTAGGGTCTAGGGTTGAGGGTTTAGGTTTTAGGGTTTAGGGTTTATAGTTTAGGTTTTAGGGTTTAGGGTTTCATTTTTGGGGTTTTAGGGCTTAGTGTTTAGGGTTTAGGGTTTAGGGGTAGGCTTTATGATTTAGTGTTTCGGGTTTAGGGTTTAGGATGTAGGGTTTAGGGTTTAGGATTTAGGGTTTGGGGTTTAGCGTTTAGGGTATAATGTTTAGGGTTTAGGGTCTAGCGTGTAGGGTTTAGGGTCTATGACTTAGGGTTTAGGGTGTAGGGTCTAGGGTTTAGGTTTTAGGTTTTAGGGTTTAGGGTTTAGGGTTTAGGGTATACGGTTTAGGGATTAGGGTCTATGGTGTAGTGTTTAGGGTGTAGGGTTTAGGGTTTAGGGGTAGGGTTAAGGGTCTAGGGTTCAGTGTTTAGTGTGTAGGGTTTAGGGTTTAGGATTTAGGATTTAAGGTTACGGGTTTTGGGTATAGGGTTTAGGGAGTAGGGTCTAGGTTTTAGGGTTTAGGGGGTAGGGTTTAGGATTTAGGGTTTAGGGTTTAGGGTATACGGTTTAGGGTTTAGGGTCTAGGGTGTAGGGTTTTGGGTTTTGGATTTAAGGTGTAGGGTGTATGGTTTAGGGTTTAGGGGTAGGGTTTAGGGTCTAGGGTTGGGGGATTAGGGCTTCAGGGTTTTGGGTTTAGGGTTTTAGGTTTAAGGTTTAGGGTTTAAGGTTTACAATTTTGGGATTTAGTTTTTAGGGTTTGCAGCCTAGGGTTATTTTTTAGGGTTTAGGGTTTATGGTTAAGGGTTTGGAGTTTATGGTTTACGCTTTAGGGTATAGGTTTTATGGTTTAGAGTTTAGTGTTTAGTGTTTAGTGTTTAAGGTATAGGGTTTAGGGTGTAGGGTTTTTGGGTTTTTTGGTTTTAGGTTTTTAGGGGTTTAGTGTTTAGGTTTTAGGGATTAGCGTTTAAGGTTTATGGTCTTGAGTTTAGGGTTTAGGGTGGAAGGTTTAGGGTTTATGGTTTAGGGGTAGGGTTTACGATTTAGGTTTTCGAATTTAGGGCTTCCTGTTTAGTGCTTAGGGTCTAGGGTTTATGGTGTAGGGTTTAGTGTTTTAGCATTTTAAGTTTTTAGGGGTTTAGTGCTTAGGGTTCAGGGTTTAGGGTCTTGGGTCTAGGATTTATGGTTTAGGATTGAGGGTTTAGGTTTTAGCATTTAGGGTTTAGGGTATACGATTTATGGTTTAGGGTCTAGGGTGTAGAGTTCAGGGTCTAGGGTTTAGAGATTATTGTGTAGGGTTTAGGGTTTAGGGTCTATAGTTTGGGGTTTAGGGTATAGTGTTTAGGGTTTAGTGGTAGGGTTTAGGGTTTAGGGTTTTTGATTTAGGGTTTAAAGTCTAAGGTGTAGGGTTTAGGATCTAGAGTTTAGGGTTTATCGTGTAGGGTTTAGGGTTTGGGGTTTAGGGGTAGGGTTTAGGGTTTAAAGTTAATGGTTTATGTTTAGGATTTAGGGTTTTGGGGTTCGGGGTTTAGGGTTTAGGGTTTTTGGGTTTATGGTTTGGGGTTCGGGGTTTATGTTCTAGCATTTAGGATTTAGGGTTTAGGGTTTAGGGTTAAGTTTTTAAGGGTTTGTGGTTTAGGGTTTGGGGTTTATGGCTTTAGGGTTTAGGGTTTAGGGTTTTAGGTTCAAGGTTTAGGGTTTAAGGTTTACGGTTTAGGTTTTACGATTTTGGGGCTTAGTTTTTAAGGTTTACAACTTAAGGTTTAGGGTTTTGGGTTTAGGGCTTATGGTTTAGGTTTGGGAGTTTAGGGTTTAGGCATTAGTGTCTAGGGTTTCAGGTTTAGGGTGTAGTGTTTAGTGTTTAGGGTCTAAGGTTTCATGTTTTAGGGTTTTAGGGGTTTAGTGTTTAGGGTTCAAGGTTTAGGGTTTAAGGTTTATGGTTTAGGGTCTAGGGTTTGGCATTCACAACGTAGGATTTAGGGTTTAGGGTTTAGGGGTTTGGTTTATGGTTTAGGTTTTAGAATATTGGGCTTAGTGTTTAGTGCTTAGGGTCTAGGGTTTGGGGTGTAGGGTTTTAGGGGTTTAGTGTTTAGGTTTTAGGGTTTAGGGTTTAGGGTTTAGGGTCTAGTGTTTGGGGTTTAGGGTGTAGGGTTTAGGGTTTAGGGTTTAGGGTTTAGGTTTTAGAATTTAGGGCTTAGGGTTCAGGGTTTAGGGTTTGGGTTTTATGGTTTAGGGTTTTTGGGTTTATGATGTAGGGTTTAGGGGTAGGGTTTAGGGTTTAAGGGTAGGATTTAGGGTTTAGGGTTGAGGATTTAGGGTTTAAGGTTTGGGGTTGAATGTCTAGGGTGTACGGTTTAGGGTCTAGAGTTTAGGGTTTATGGTGTCGGGTTTAGGGTTTGGGGTTTCGGGGTAGGGTTGAGGGTTCAAGTTTTTTGGCTTAGGTTTTTTGATTTAGGGTTTTGTGGTTTGGGGTTTCAAGGTAGGGTTTAGGGTTTTGGTTTTATGGTTTTGGTTTTTGGATTTAGGGTATTTGGGTTTAGGGTTTTGGATTTACGGTTTTAGGGTTTATTGTTTAAGGTTTACGTTTTAGGGTTTAGGGTTTACGATTTGGGGTTTAGGGGGTTAGGGTTTAGTGCTTAGGGTCTAGGGATTAGGGTTTAGGGTTTAGGGTTCAGGATTTAGGGCTTAGGGTTTAGGGTTTAGGGTTTAGGGTTTAGGGTTTAGGGTTTAAGGTTTAGGGGTAGGGTTTAGGGTGTAGGGTTTAGGGTTTAGGGGTAGGGTTTAGGGTTTAGGATTTAGGGTTTAAGGCTCATGGTTTAAATTATGGGCTTAGGGTTTAGGGTCTAGAGTTTAGGGTTTATGGTGCAGGTGAAATTAGGAATAGCTTCCCGAGAGAGGGGGGGGGGTGAATTTGCTTTTTAAAACTTTCTCTTTACTTCTTTTAAAGTCCTTAACTTCTTCTGTGATTTAACCAATTCTTTGACTTGTTTATTTATTTTGTCCATCAAACAAGAACTTGGTTTCTTTTGAACAATCAATCAACAACACAATTAAACACAATTAAACATTCAATCTTTAACCACATTTTGAAAGTAAAAACAATCAAACAATTAATCACAATTTCCAAACCAGCACAACCACAATTTATTTACCAAATATAAGTTCACTGCAACACTATTAGATTGATGAAATCAATCAAAATTTAAGACTCTAGGAATATAAAACAAATCTTCATACCATCCAATCACAATCAATATAATATATGCAACTTTCATCTTTTGATGTTTTCAGCCCTGTGTTGAATGTGAGTTTTGAACAAAGTCCTGTATATATGAAATTTCTTCTTCAATATGATGTTCAATATAAAATCCAATTACTCTTTCCAAACTTCATAATTCAAATAAACTCTTAAGTCAATTTATCTTTGGGGTGTTTAGCCAAGTAACGTACTCCCGTATGGTTTCCGCAAAGAATGGTTCAACGAACGTACTCCCTTTCGATTTCCGCAACCCAAATCAAAATCAAACTTTAAGGTTTACTTGATTTCCAAATTTACGTACTTTATAAGATTTTAAATTTAAATCATCCACGCAATTTAAATATGTACTGAAAATAAAGAATAGGGAAAGAGAGAGTGAGACGGAGATTTTTACGAGATTCGGCTTATACCCAGCCTAAGTCCTTGCCTTTGGCAAACCACCAAAGGATTAACTAAACATGTTCTGTTGATGGGTGGAACAAAACCTTTACAAGCGATACCCCACGCTCAAACACTCCTTCACTAGGCTAGAGCCTGCCTCCCTAAACGATGTCCCCTCGTTCGGTCACTCCTTAAATAGGCTAAAGCCCGCCTCTTTAAGAAATATCCCCTTGCTTAGCCAACAATCCAAACAATCCTTGGAATCTTCAATCTACAAAATAAAAATCAAATATTTGTGTACAAAGAATTTGCTCCTAAAAGAGCTTATTAGTACAACAATTCAGAACAATAATGTATTTCAAAGTAAATAACAATATGGAAATTAACTTGAAGCTTAATGGAGTATATTACCGATTAATTCTTTCAATGATTGAAAGATTTAGAATTTGTAGCACAATTCTGGTGGAAGAAGATAAGCAAAATCTCAGTTGAATTCATGCAAGTTGAGAGCAAGAGAGAGCTTTGAGAATTTGAGAGCAATTGAGAGAGATTTTGAATTTTTGCGGAATTTGAATTCTTGGTGTATTGATTCAATAACCTTTGAGGCTTATTTATAGACTTTGAAAGGTATGTAACTTGGTCCTCAAGTGACTTGGAGTATCCCCCAAGTTTTCACAAAATTTGAGACCCAAGCAAACCAATTAAAAAATGTTCCTGATGAGGTTTTTTTTTTTTAAAATTTGTTTGTGGCCGTCGCCTACCCCAATCCCCCATTCGCCTACCATGTTATTTTTAAAGAAGCAGCAGGGGCAGTAGGGTGGCAGTTACCTGCCAGGACACAGCCAGTCGCCTGGCTTGACCACCCAGGCGCCTGTGCTGGTTCAAGCAGTCTACTAGTTGCTGTCAGCTTTGAGTATCCTTCTATTTTTCGGTCATACCTTTATCTGTGTAACTCCAAATTTGATGATCTTGGTGTCACATGAAAGCTAAGAGAAAATCCTATAACTTTCACTGTTTAAAATAAAGAGCTTTTGATAGAGAAAATTACACCTAAATTCAAATGTAGAAAACTTAACAGCATTTTGAAAATCCTTGTTTTGATGCTTTTCATTCCAAAAATGATTCTAACCTTTTTGAAATAATTTTTGACCTTATAAAATATTTTCCAAGTATGTTAAAAGGTATCTAGGTCCATTAAATTAACTTAAGAGCTTCATGTATCCATATTGAAATTATTTGAAGTACATGAAATTTCCTATAAACTCTTCCAAATTTTCAATTCTTGAATTCCTTGAGGTCTTTATGCTTGCTTCATCTTTCTTTGAGCTTTCATCAAGTTATATTTAATCCTCATGCTCTCATAATCTTCAAGCTTTATCTTTAAATCTATTTTTGAATCCATGCTTTAAGCTACATACAATCATCCTTATTTGAAGTACAAGCTTTCATGAAGTCTTTAACCTTGCATTCATCATCACTTAAACAAAGCATGTTAAGTTCTACTTGTTTGTTAACATCAAAACAAAATGTTAAGCCAACAATCTCCTCCTTTTTGATGATGACAAACAAGAAGCAAAAGTTGGAGTGAGCCTTAAAAAGACTCCCTCTTTCAATAAGCATCATCTTAACAATATTTGCAAGATCAATATCAATTTCAAAACCTCTTTTACAATCATGCTTATCACTATCAAATACTTCTCCTTTTGATATATATTATGTTGATGCTCAGTTTTTGCAATTTGCAATACTATGCTCAATTTTTGCTTTAAAACTTCTCCCCCTTTTAACATCGATCAAAAAGGAAAAAAAAATGATTAAGTTCAAGTAAAATCACATGTTGAGCATATCATCAAACATGCATATCAAACATATGAACACACTCAATTTATTATTTTTCAATATAGCATGTGTAGTGTGTTATAACATTCGAGTATATGAGTTGTAACTTCATTACTAATAGCTTTTTCCTTTAGACAATATTCAAGATTTCAATTGTTGATTTTATGATACTAATTTAAAATTGAATTCATGATATCTATTTAAAATTCATGATACCAATTGAGAATTGATACCAATTGAAAATTTAATTCATGATACCAATTGAAATTTCTCTGAAATGATTAATAGGGAAACAATAATAATATAAGCAATACGACGTACACTCCCCCTGAATTCAATACATTCAGTTTTTTTTTATCAATTTTGCTTTCATCATCCTATATTTCAAAACATTGATTCACATTATGTATCAAATTTCAATATTATGCTCATATCACCAATGTCATACTGTGCTCATAGATATAATTATCTTTGTCATGCTCAAAAGACAAATTGAACTTCTAGATTGTGATACCAAGTGAGTTTTTAAATTTTGATACCAATTAAAATTTTTAAAATGTGATGCCAAAAATATTCATGGATACCAAAGTAATTTATAGATATCAAAATCACATTCACATTATGCATAGCTTATGGATACCAATATAACCATTATATCTCTCATAGCTTATGGATATCAATATAAAAAGCAATAAGTCTATCCATGTAATTCATCAATAGCATTCATGATCAAGAATTACTCTCTTATCAAAATTCATGCTTATAATCTATAATCTCATGCTCAAATTTTCAACATAGTGAGCCATAAATTTGCAATATAAGTCAAGCATATCATATAGGCATGTAAGCATATAGCATCTCATATAGTCATTCATTCTCAAACTTATCTTAAACTCTTCTTTAAGTTTTTCTATTTTAATTAGTTTGTTTGTTGATCATGAATTAAGTTACTTTCTAAATTTTTAAAGGGAATGACTTAATCCATGGAGTTTTTCATTTATGAACTAGTCTATCATCTCGGTACCCATACTTTCTTTGGTCCAGTTGATTTCATAAAGGATCTTTCTTTGACTCTCCATATTTGTTTAGTTTTCACACCTTTTCTTTTAAAAGGGCATTCAAACTTTATATGCCCCTTTTTCTTACATTGATAGCATATGGTGTTAGTGTAAGCATTAAGGGATGTGCTTACATTATCTTTGAAGGCTTTTGAGAAATAACCCATGTAAAGATTCATTTTTTTTTTTTTTTTCAATTCCATTAAATCCAATGCCTTCTTTGTTTAGAGACATTCTTTGGGAGCCTACCATTTTTTCAAAGTTTGTTTTTCCTTTTGTAAAGTTATAAATGACCTTTTCTTTATCTTTAATATGATTTTTGAGATCATTTATTTCAATGTCTTTCTTATTATCAACCTTCTTTAGTGATTTTTCTAATTCTAGAGATAGTTTTCTTATCTTATTCTCTAATTCAGAAATATATATATATCTTTCTTATATTCTATAGAGGATAGAGATCGAAGGTCTTCTATCATCTTTTCATTCTTGCTTTCTAATTCTTTAATTTTTAAATCTTTTTCTTTTTCAGCAAAGTGTTTTGATTCTAATTCTTTTATTGTAGCATCATACTTATTTTCTATTTTCATGAGTTTTGAATCTTTTTCATTTTCAGCAATCTTAATTGATTCTAACTCTTTCATCAATCCTTCATTCTTGTTTTTCAATGATGTGTTTTGTTTGGTTGCTTTGATTAGCATCTTATGTACTTTTAATAGATCATTTTGCAATTCATCATAAGATGGCATACACTCTTCATTGGATTCATCACTACAAGAAATATTTTAAGATTTGGATGAGGAGCTTTCCTCATCGTCCCAAGCCATAAAGCAAGTATAAGCAACCTTTTGGTCACTTGATTCATTTTCCGAACTACTTGAACTATCCCAAGTAGTGGCTTTCATAGCCTTTTTGGTTTTCTTTCTTAGACTCTTTCTTAAGTAGTGGACATTTCAGTTTAATATGTCCACCTTTGTTGCGATTGTCACACGTAGGAGTTTTATTCTTTGATTTCTTGTTAACTTCTTCTTCTTCTTCATCTGATTCAGATTTAGATTTTCTTTTGAATTTATTTTTCCTTCTTAGAATTTTTACTGCTGTTTAGATATAAAGGTTGCTTCATCTTCATCTATCTCTTCACTATTAGAGTTTTCTTTTGAGGCTATGAAGGCTATTATTTCTTGGGCTTTGGTTTTCCTGCTCTTTTCATTCATTGTTCTTTCGTATGTGAGGAGAGAACCTATAAGCTCATCTAAGGATGTGTTTTTCAGATTTCTACCTTCCGTGATAGTAGTAGCCTTTGGTTCCCACATGGAGGGAAGGCCTCTTAGAATTTTTCTTATCATTTCATAAGTAGTGTAAGTTTTTTCCTAAGGCATTTAGGAAATTTATTATATGAGTGAACCTAGTATACATGCTGGATATGGATTCATTCGAGTTCATTTTAAACGCTTCATATTCTCTTGTGAGCGTATCAAACCTATTAGCCCTAACATCCGTTGTTCTTTCATATGTTACTTCTAGTTTATCCCATATATCCTTAGCTGATTTGCAAGCCATTACTCAATTAAATTCATTAGCATCTAAAGCACAAAATGACGCATTCATTGCACTAGCATTAACTTGTAGCATCTTATGGTTTAAGTCTTTCGTATCCTTCTTTTCCTTAGGGATCTGTTTTCCATCTACTAATTTGGTAGGAATTATATCACCATCCGTGAAAACCTCCCAAACTTTCCAATCCATGGTTTGGAAAAATATTTGCATTCTCTTTTCCCAGAAAGTATAGTTGTGTCCACAAAAAATAGGAGGCCTAGTTGAAGAATGTCCCTCTCCAAAGGGAGCTAGGCCAAATTGAGCCATTTAGATCTTTTTATAGCTACTAATTAAGATTTGCCATAACCCCGCTCTGATACCAATTAAAATTAGGAATAGCTTCCTAAGAGAGGGGGGGGGGGTGAAATGGCTTTTAAAAGTTCTCTTTAGTTCTTTTAAAGTCCTTAACTTCTTTTGTGATTTAACCAATTCTTTGACTTGTTTATTTATTTTGTCAATCAAACAAGAACTTGGTTTCTTTTGAACAATCAATCAACAACATAATTAAACATTCAATCTTCAACCACACTTTGAAAGTAAAAACAATTAAACAATTAATCACAATTTCCAAACCAACACAACCACAATTTATTTACCAAATATAAGTTCACTGTAGCACTATTTGATTGATGAAATCATTCAAGATTTAAGACTCTTGGAATATAAAACAAATCTTTATACCATCCAATCACAATCAATATAATATATGTAACTTTCAGCTTTTGATGTTTTCAGCCCTGTGGTGAATGTGAGTTTTGAACAAAGCCCTGTATATATGAAATTTATTCTTCAATATGATGTTCAATATAAAATCCAATTACTCTTTCCAAACTTCAGAATTTAAATAAACTCTTAAGTTAATTTATCTTTGGGGTGTTTAGCCAAGTAACGTTCTCCTATATGGTTTCCGCAAAGAATGGTTCAACCAACATACTCCCTTTCGATTTCCACAACCCAAATCAAAATCAAACTTTAAGGTTTAATTGGTTTCCAAATTTACATAGTTTATATGATTTTATATTTAAACCATCCACGAAATTTAAATATGTACTGAAAATAAAGAATAGGGAAAGAGAGAGTGAGACAAGGATTTTTACCAGGTTCGACTTATACCCAGCCTACGTCCTCGCCTTTGGCAAACCACCAAAGGATTAACTAAACCTGTTCCGTTGATGGGTGGAACAAAACCTTTACAAGCGATACCCCATGCTCAAACACTCCTTCACTAGGCTAGAGCCCGCATCTCCAAACGATATCTCCTCGTTCGGTCACTCCTTAAATAGGCTAGAGCCCACCTCTCTAAGAAATATCCCCTTACTTAGCCAACAATCCAAACAATCCTTAGAATCCCCAATCTACAAGATACAAATCAAATATTTGTGTACAAAGAATTTGCTCCTAAAAAAGTTGATTAGTACAACAATTCATAACTATAATGTACTTCAAAGCAAAAAACAATATGGAAATTAACTTGAAGCTCAATGGAGTATATCAACGATTAATTCTTTCAATGATTGAAAGATTTAGAATTTGTAGCATAATTCCGATGGAAGAAGATCAGCAAAATCTCAGTTGAATTCGTGCAAGTTGAGAGCTAGAGAGAGCCTTGAGAATTTGAGAGCAATTGAGAGAGATTTTGAATTTTTGCGGAATTTGAATTCTTGGTGTATTGATTCAATGACCTTTGAGGCTTATTTATAGACTTTGAAAGGTATGTAACTTGGTCCTCAAGTGACTTGGAGTATCCCCCAAGTTTTCATAATTTTTGAGCCCCAAGCAAACCATTTTAAAAATGGTTCCGTATGAGTTTTTTTTTTTTTAAATCTGTTCATGGTAGTCGCTTGCCCCAATCCACCAGTCACCTGCCATGTTATTTTTAAAGAAGTAGCAGGGGCAGTAGGGTGGCAGTCACCTTCCAGGAAACAGCCAGTCACCTGGCTTGACCACCCAGGCGCCTGTCCTAGTTTAGGCAGTTTACTGGTTGTTGTCAGCTTTGAGTACCCTTCTATTTTTTGGTCATAACATATTCTGTGTAACTCCAAATTTTATGATCTTAGTTTCAAATGAAAGCTAAGAAAAAATCCTACAACTTTCATGTGTAACACTCTTTAAAATATAGATTTATTGTTAAAGAAAAATACACCTCAATGCAGATGTAGAAAAATTAACAGCATTTCGAAAATCCTCTTCTTGATGCTTTTCATTCCAAAAATGATTCTAACCTTTTTGAAATAATTTTTGACCTTATAAAAATATTTTTCAAGTATGTTAAAAGGTATCTAGGTCCATTAAATTAACCTAAGAGCTTCATGTATCCATATTGAAATTATTTGAAGTACTTACATGAAATTTCCTATAAACTCTTTCAAATTTTCAATTCTTGAATTCCTTGAGGTCTTTATGCTTGCTTCATCTTTATTTGAGCTTTCATGAAGTTATCTTTAATTCTCATGCTCTCATGATCTTCAAGCTTTATCTTTAAATCCATTTTTGAATCCATGCTTTAAGCTTCAAATAATCATCTTTATTTTAAGTACAAGCTTTCATGAAGTCTTTAACCTTGCATTCATCATTAAGTCTTGAAAATACATCACTTAAACAAAGCATGTTAATTTCTACTTGTTTGTTAGCATCAAAACAAGATGTTAAGCCTTGTAAGGCCAACAGTAGGGTTTAAGGTTTGGGGTTTAGGGGTAGGCATTAGGGTTTAGGTTTTATGGTTTATGTTTTTGGGTCTAGGGTTTTGGGGTTTGGGGTTTGGGGTTTTGGGTTTTAGGATTTATTGTTTAGGGTTTGGGGTTAGGTTTTAGCATTTAGGGGTAGGGTTTAGGGTTTAAGGTTTAGAATTTAGGGCTTAGGGTTTAGGATTTAGGGTTTGGGTTTTATGGTTTAGGGTTTGTTGGTTTATGGTGTAGGGTTTAGGGTTTGCAGTTTAGGGGTAGGGTTTAGGATTTAATGGTTGGGTTTAGTGTTTAGTATTTAGGGTCTAAGGTTTAGGGTTTAAAGTCTTGGGTTTAGGGTTTAGGTTCTAGAGTTTAGGGTTTATAGTGTAGAGTTTAGGGTTTAGGCGTAGGGTTTAGGGTTTAGGTTTTAGTGTTTAAGGTTTTGGGGTTTGGGGTTTAGGGTTTAGGGTTTTAGGGTTTATGGTTTAGGTTTTAGGTTTTAGATTTTGTGGTTTATGGTTTGGTGTTTAGGGGTTTAGGGTTTAGGGTTTAAAGTCTAGGGTGCAGGGTTTAGGGTCTAGAGTTTACGGTTTATGGTGTAGGGTTTAGGGTTTGGGGTTTGGGGGTAGGGCTTAGGGTCTGGGGTTTGGGGATTAGGGCTTCAGCGTTTACGGTTTAGAGTTTTAGGTTTAAGGTTTAGGGTTTAAGGTTTACGGTTTTAGGATTTAGTTTTTAGGGTTTGCGGCCTAGGTTTAGGTTTTAGGGTTTAGGGTTTATGGTTAAGGGTTTAGAGTTTATGGTTTACACTTTAGGGTACAGGGTTTAGGTTTTAGAGTTTAGTGTTTTGTGTTTAGGTTCTAGGGTTTAGGGTGTAGGGTTTTTGGGTTTTTTGGGTTTTAGGTTTTTTGAGGTTTAATGTTTAGGTTTCAGGGTTTAGTGTTTATGGTTTATGGTCTTGGGTATGGGGTTTAGGGTAAAGGGTTTAGGGTTTATGGTTTAGGGGTAGAGTTTACGGTTTAGGGTTTATAATTTAGGGCTTAGCGTTTAGTGCTTAGGGTCTAGGGTTGTAGGGTTTAGGGTTTTAGTGTTTTAAGGTTTTACGGGTTTATAACTTAGGGTTCAGGGTTTAGGGTCTTGGGTCTAGGGTTTATGGTTTAGGATTGAGGGTTTAGGTTTTAGGGTTTAGGGTTTAGGGTATACAGTTTATGGTTTAGGGTCTAGGGTGTAGGGTTCAGGGTCTAAGGTTTAGAGATTAGGGTGTAGGTTTTAGGGTTTACAGGTCGAGTTTAGGGTCTATGGTTTAGGGTTTAGGGTGTAGGGTTTAGGGTTTAGTGGTAGGGTTTAGGATTTAGGGTTTAGTGGTAGGTTTACAATTTAGGGTTTTGGATTTAGGGTTTAATTCTTAGGGTTTAAAGTCTAGGGTGTAGGGTTTAGGGTCTAGGGTTTAGGGTTTATTGTGTAGGGTTTAGGGTTTGGGCTTTAGGGGTAGGGTTTAGGGTGTAGAGTTAATGGTTTAGGTTTTAGGATTTAGGGTTTTGGGGTTCTGGGTTTTGGGTTTTGGGTTTTTTGATTTATGGTTTAGGGTTCGGGGTTTAGGTTCTAGCATTTTGGGTTTAGGGTTTATGGTTAAGTTTTTTTGGGTTTTTGGTTTAGTGTTTGGTATTTTGGGCTTTAGTGTTTAGGGTTTAGGGTTTTAGGTTTAAGGTTTACGGTTTAGGTTTTACGATTTCAGTGCTTAATTTTTATTGTTTACGGCTTAAGGTTTTGTGTTTAGGGTTTAGGGTTTATGGTTTAGGTTTTGGAGTTTAGGATTTAGGCTTTAGTGTCTAGGGTTTAGGGTTTAGGGTGTAGTGCTTAGTGTTTAGGGTCTAGGGTTTAGGGTGTATGGCTTCAGGTTTTAGGGTTTTAGGGGTTTAGTGTTTAGGGTTCAAGGTTTAGGGTTTAGTGTTTAGGGTTTAAGGCCTAGGGTTTGGCGTTTATGGCATAGGGTTTAGGGTTTAGGATTTAGGGGCTTGGTTTACGATTTAGGGTTTAGAATTTAGGGCTTAGTGTTTTGTGCTTAGGGTCTAGGGTTTGGGGTGTAGGGTTTTGGGTTTTTGGGCATTAGGGTTTTAGGGGTTTAGTGCTTAGAGTTAAGGGTTTTGGGTTTAGGGTCTAGGGTTTGGGGTTTAGGGTGTGGGGTTTAGGGTTTAGGGTTTAGGGTTAGGGTTTAGGGTTTAGGTTTTAGAATTTAGGGCTTAGGGTTTAGGGTTTAGGGTTTGGGTTTTACTATTTAGGGTTTTTGGGTTTATGATGTAGGGTTTAGGGGTAGGGGTTAGGGTAGGATTTTGGGTATAGGGTTTAGGATTTAGGGTTTAAGGTTTAGGGTTGAATGTCTAGGGTGTACAGTTTAGGATCTAAAGTTTAGGGTTTATGGGGTAGGGTTTAGGGTTTGTGGTTTCGGGGTAGGGTTGAGGGTTTAGGTTTTTTGATTTAGGGTTTTGGGGTTTGGGGTTTAGGGTTTGGGATTTTGAGGTAGGGTTTAGTGTTTTGGTATTATGGTTTAGGTTTTTGGATTTAGGGTTTTTGGGTTTGGGGTTTAGGGTTTACGATTTTAGGGTTTATGGTTTAAGGTTTAGGTTTTAGGGTTTGGGGTTTACGTTTTGGGGTTTAGGAGTTTAGAGTTTAGGGTTTTGGGTCTAGGATTTAGGGTTTAGGGTTTAGGGTCTAGGGTTTAGGGTTTTGGGTTTAGGGTTTAGGGTCTAGGGTCTAGGGTCTAGGGTTTAGGGTTTACGGTTTAGGGTTTTGGATTTAGGGTTTAGGGTTTAGGGTTTAAGGTTTAGGGTTTAGGGGTAGGGTTTAGGGTCTAGGGTTTCTGGTTTAGGATGTAGGGTTTAGGGTTTAGGGGTAGGGTTACGGTTTAGGGTTTAGGGTTTAGGGGTAGGGTTTAGGGTTTAGGATTTTGGGTTTCAGGCTAAGGGTTCTAAATTCTTGGCTTAGGGTTTTGGGTCTAGAGTTTAGGGTTTATGGTGTAGGGTTTAGGGTTTGGGGTTTAGGGGTAGGCTTTAGGGTTTAGGTTTTATGGTTTAGGTTTTTGGGTTTAGGGTTTTAGAGTTTGGGGTTGGGTTTTTGGGTCTTAGGATTTATTGTTTCGGGTTTGGGGTTAGGTTTTAGCGTTTAGTGGTAGGGTTTAGGGTTTAGAATTTAGGGCTTAGGGTTTAGGATTTAGGGTTTGGGTTTTATAGTTTAGGGTTTTTGGGTTTCGGGTGTAGGGTTTAGGATTTTTTGGTTTAGGGGTAGCGTTTAGGATTTAAAGGTAGGGTTTAGGGTTTAGTATTTAGGTGTAAGGTTTAGGTTTTAAAGTCCAGGGTTTATGGTTTATGTTCTAAAGTTTAGGTTTTATGGTTTAGAGTTTAGGGTTTGGGGTTTAGGGGTAGGGTTTAGGGTTTAGGGT
Source organism: Malania oleifera (assembly GCF_029873635.1). Classification (NCBI taxonomy): domain Eukaryota; kingdom Viridiplantae; phylum Streptophyta; class Magnoliopsida; order Santalales; family Ximeniaceae; genus Malania; species Malania oleifera. Next base: position 54,451,306 of record NC_080424.1, on the reverse strand, counting down.
TTAGGTTTTATGGTTTAGGTTTTAGTGTTTAGGGCTTTTGGGTTTGGGGTTTGGGGTTTAGGGTTTTAGGGTTGTTGGTTTAGGGTTTAGGTTTTGGGCTTTGTGGTTTATGGTTTGGTGTTTAGGGGTTTAGGGTTTAAAGTCTTGGGTGTAAGGTTTAGGGTCTAGAATTTAGGGTTTATGGTGTATGGTTTAGGGGTTGGGGTTTAAGGGTAGGGTTTAGGGTTTATGGTTTAGATTTTAAGGTTTAGGGTTTTGGGGTTTGGGGTTTAGGTTTTGGGTTTAGGGTTTTAGGATTTTTGGTTTAGTGTTTAGGGTTTGGGGTTTAGGTTTTAGGGTTTATGGTTTAGGGTTTAGGGTTTTCAGTTTGGGGTCTAGGGTTTAGGGTTTAGGGTTTCGGGGTAGGGTTTAGTGTCTAGGATTTTGAGTTTTGGGTGTAGGGTTTAGGGTTTAGGGGTAAGGTTTAGGGTTTAGGGTTTATGGTGTAGTGTTTAGGGTTTGGGATTTAGGGGTAGTGTTGACCTTATAGGTCACGCCCGGTTTTGATAATGACAAATACTCCTGTATTTAATATATGTCTAGTTCATGTGTAGGTCTATATTAGCAGACACATTGATGGCACATGAAAGCTTAAAGCTTGAAGACAAATTTATGTTCTAAATTGTAATATTCAGTAGTGAAATTTATCTGTAATAGTAATTAGGATATTTGGTCTGTAATAAGCACACACAACACATGCATGGTTTATTTTTTGAGTTCAAACCAAATACGAACTAAAAGTGACCATAGAAAGACCTTAGGGTTTATCCCTCGGTCGACCTGGACTTTCTCGGTGTCTTAATTGTGGACCCCAAGTGACCCTAGGACAGACACATTTGCACATATGTTTGTTAGGCACTTAAATAGGGTTTGTATGTTTTGAAATGGGACCGAAATGCACACTTGGTGCACTTTCAGTCGACTAGCAAAGACAGTTCATTTTGGCCTGGTCGACCGAACTAGGCTTGGGTCAACTATTGACAAGGTCCCGATCGACCGAACCTAGGCAGTTCAAAAATTCTGGTCAACCGAAACCCCGTGGGGTCAAATATTTGACCATCTGGTCGATTGGACAAAAATGAACTCCAACTACCTGGTCGACCAAGGGTCCTCGAGAAAAATCCCAACGATCTGGTCGACTGAACCAGCTAGTTCAAAATGGCCAGGTCGACAACCTCGGAGATTTGAAAAATCACCTTCTCCTGGTCGATCGAGCCTTTAGTTCAAAATCCCCCTAGTCGACCAAATCATATGAGTCCTAGTTGACCGAACTTGTTCTGGTCGACCGGACCTCTCAGGTTGCACCTAATTTTTTACTGCAGTTAATATTTTTAAATAGGGTTAAAATGCTTTAAACATCATTAAACTTTTCTAACAATCCCTAATAGGTCCCCAACGGTCAAAAATTCTGGTATGTCTATATATACGCTTTCATTTGGGAAAATTAAGTATTGATTAGCAAAAACAAAAATCCAATTTCTCTCTCAAGCTAAATACTTCCTACTGCTCATACTATTTCAAAAACCACTCAAACTTACCTTCTTCACTTCTTTGTATCATTTGTAAGTGTATTGAGTGTGTTCGTTTAGAGGTTTGCTCTCTCATTTTGTGAGTGTTTGAATCAATTTTTTACGAGAGCATAACTTAAGCATTCTTAGGAGGCTTTCCTAATAAGCCTACCATAAGAAGGCTTGTGGTGAACTTCCGAGTGTTACATTCTCTTTGAAATATCTTTGGAAGTTTATATTTGTGTTGGGGTTGCAAAAATATTTTCAAACTTACTCAAATATCTTGTGGTATTCATATTGACATTGTCGTGAAAAGATATTTTTGTTTGATATACAAATCTTTGTGGCAATATTTTTTCAAGTTTATATTACTTGCTGAATACAAAGATTGCTTAGCTTTAGCAAACCAAGCATATACACTAGTTGAAATAATTGAAACTTGCATGATATCTTTGTTTGAGCATCTTGATTAAGAACACATTGAAATACAAAGATTGCTTGTTGACACTCTCACGTATATATTACACTTATAGAAAATACCTTTGAGAGTTTAACTATCTAGACCACACTGAGCTTACATTTTAAATCATCTATGGTGTATGTGATTGAACACATTAGGGTACAAATCTTTTTTACGCGAAAGCACTCTTATATTGTACCATTTGATTGTAAAATCTGAGTGATTCCAAGCGTGGCCTAAGGGGGTGGTAATCCAGCCCGGTAAGGATTGGTGTAAAGGTTGAGGTCAGCGCTTTGCTAATTGACCTAGTTTGTATAGGTGTCGCTTCACTCATTTAAGTGAGCAAGTTATTGTGATAATCCTTGTGCTGGTTAGCCAAGGCGGGGACGTAGGCAGTTGGTCGAACCTCGATAACATATCTACGTGTCACACTCTCTTTATTGTTTTCTGGTGCATGTGGGAGTAATTAAACTGCTTTACTTAATTTTTTATATATTTATATTACTTGCACTAGATTGACCATAGGCTTGTGAACTTACTGCTGTTAGGAGGAATACCTAGGATATAAATTATAAAAATACCAATTCACCCCCCCCTCTTGGGATCACGGTAAAGCTAACGGGTAGGCTTTGGGGTTTAGGTTTTAGGGTTTAGGGTTTTGGGGTTTGGGATTTAGGGTTTTGGGTTTTAGGATTTATTGTTTAGGGTTTGGGGTTAGGTTTTAGCGTTTAGGTGTAGGGTTTAGGGTTTAGGTTTTATAATTTAGGGCTTAGGGTTTAGGGTTTAGGGTTTGGGTTTTACGGTTTAGGTTTTTTTGGTTTAGGGTGTAAGGTTTAGGGTTTGGGGTTTAGGGGTAGGGTTTACGGTTTTGAGGTTGGGTTTTGGGTTTTGTATTTTGAGTTTCAGATTTTGGGTTTAAAGTCTAGGGTTTAGGGTTTAGGGTCTAGAGTTTAGGGTTTATGGTGTAGGGTTTAGGGTTTGGGGTTTAAGGGTAGGGTTTAGGGTTTAGGTTTTAGGGTTTAGGGTCTTGGGGTTTGGGGTTTAGGGCTTAGGGTTTTAGACTTTGTGGTTTACGTTTTCGGGTTTAGGGGTTTAGGGTTTAGGGTTTAAAGTCTAGGGTGTAGAGTTTGGGATCTAGAGTTTAGGGTTTATGGTGTAGGGTTTGGGGTTTGGGGTTTAGGGTTTATGGTTTAGGTTTTAGGGTTTAGTGTTTTTGGGGTTTGAGGTTTAGGGTTTAGGGTTTAGGGTTTTAGGATTTTTGGTTTAGGTTTTAGGGTTTAGGGTTTAAGTTTTACCATTTAGGGTTTAAGGCCTACGGTTTAAGGTTAAGGGTTTTAGGGTTTGTGATTTAGGGTGTGGGGTTTAGGGGTTTAGGGTTTATGGTTTACGATTTAGGGTTTACGATATTAGGGTTTTGTTTTTAGGGTTTAGGAATTAGGGTTTAACGTTTAGGGTTTAGGGTTTAGTGTTTAGTGTTTAGGGTTTAGTGTTTAGTGTTTGGGGTTTAGGCTTTAGGCTTTAGGGTCTAGGGTTTAGGGCTTAGGGTTTAGTGTTTAGAGTTTAGGGTGTAGGGTTTAGGGTTTTTGGGTTTTTGGGTTTTAGGGGTTTAGTGTTTAGCATTTAGGGTTTAAGGTTTAGGGTTTAGGGTCTAGGGTTTGGGGTTTAGGGTGTAGGGTTTTGGGTTTGTGGTTTTGGGGTAAGGTTTAGGGTTTAGGGTTTAGAATTTAGGGATTAGGGTTTAGGGTATAGGGTTTAGGGTTTAGGGTTTACGATTTAAGGATTTTGGGTTTATGGTGTTGGGTTTAGGCTTTGGCGTTTAGGCATAGGGTTTAGGGTTTAGGGTTTAGGGTCTGTAGTTTAGGTTTTAGGGTTTAGGGTTTGGGGTTTAGGTTTTTAGGTTTTAGGGTTTAAGGTTTAGGGTTTGGGGTTTAGGGTTTAGGGTTTAGGGGTAGGGTTTTGGGTTTTGGGTTTCAGGTTTAGGTTTTAGGGTGTAGGGTTTATGGTTTGGGGTTTAGCTTTTTAGGGTTTAGTTTTAAGGTTCAGTTTTTGGGGTTTAGGTTCTAGGGTGTAGGGTTTAGGGTTTAGCGTTTCTAGTTTACAATTTAGGGATTAGGGTGTAGGGTTTAGCATTTTAGGGTTTTAGGGGTTTAGGGTTTAAGGTTTTAGGATTTGGGGTTTATGGTTTGGGGTTTTGGATTTAGTGTTTAGGATTTTAGGTTTAGGGTGTAGGGTTTACGATTTTACGATTTAGTGTTTGGGGTTTACAATTTAGGGTGTAGGGTTTACAATTTACGGTTTTGGGTTTTGGGTTTATGGTTTAGGGTTTAGGGTTTAGGGTTTTGTGTTTAGGTTCTAGGATTTAGGCTGTGGGGTTTAGGGCTCTAGGGTTTTAGGGTTTAGGGTTTAGGGTTCAGGGTTCAAGGTTTAGGGTTTAGGGTTTAGGGTCTAGTGGTTAGGGTTTAGGGTGTAGGGTTTGTTGTTTAGAGGTAGGGTTTAGGGTTTAGGGTTTAGTGTTTCTAGTTTACGGATTCAAATTTACGGTATAGTGTTTAGGATGTAGGGTTAAGGATTTAGGGTTTCTAGTTTAGGGTTTAGAGTTTAGGGTTTACGTTTTAGGGTTTAGGGTTTAGGTTTTAGGGTTTAGGGTTGAGGGTTTAGGGTTTAGGGTTTTAGGATTTAGGGTTTTGTTTTTAGGGTTTAGTGTCTAGGGTTTTTGCTTAGGATGTAGGGTTTAGGGTTTAGCTCTTAGAGTTTACAGTCTTAAGTTTTAGTGTTTAGGGTTTGGGTTGTAGGGTTTAGGGTTTAGGATCTAGGGTTTAGGGTTTAGTGTTTAGGGTATAGGGTTTAGGATTTAGGGTCTAAGGTGTAGGGTATAGGGTGTAGGGTTTAGGATTTAGGGTGTAGGGTTTAGGGTTTAGGGGTTGGGTTTAGGGTTTAGGGTATAGGGTTTATGGTGTGGGGGTTTAGGGTCTGGGGTTTTGGGTTTATGGTGTAAGTTTTAGGGTTTAGGTTTTTGGGTTTTGGGTTTTGGGTTTTGGGTTTAGGGTTTAGTGTTTTTGGGTTTACAGTTTAGTGTTTAGGGTTTTTGGGCTTAGGGTTTATGGTTTAGGATTTAGGTTTTTGGGTTTTGTTTCTAAGGTGTCGGGTTTTAGGACTTAGGGTAGAGGTTCTAGGGTTTAGGGTTTAGGGTGCAGAGCTTAGGGTTTACGATTTCACATTAGGGTTTAGCATTTTAGGGTTTATGGTTTAGGGTTTAGGATTTAGGGTTTATGGTTTACGATTTTAGGGTGTAGGGTTTTGGGTTTTGGGTTTAGGGTTCATGGTTTTTGGGCATAAGGTTTAAGGTTTAGGATTTAGGGCTTAGGGTTTTGAGTTTAGGGTTTAGGGTGTAGGGGTTTAGAAGTTTAGGGCTTAAGGTTTAGGGTTTAGGGTTTAGTGTTAGGGTTTTTGGGTTTAGGGTTGGGGGTTTAGGGTTTAGGGTTTTAGGGTTTGTTGTTTAGGGCTTTAGTTTTTGGGGTTTAGGGTTTATGGATACGATTTAGGGTTTATGGTTTATGGTTTACGATTTTAGGGTATAATTTTTTGGGTTTCGGGTTTAGGGTTTAGGGTTTAGGGTGTAGGCTGTAGGGTTTAGAGTATAGGGTTTAGGGTCTTGGGTGTGGGGTTTAGGTTCTAGGGTTTGGGGTTTAAGTTTTAGGGTTTTGGGTTTTGGGTTTTGGGTTTTTGGTATACAGTTTACAGTGTAGGGTTTAGTGTCAAGGTTTTAGGGTTTAGCGTTTAGTGTTTAGGGTTTAGTGTCTTGGGTCTAGTGGTTAGGTTTTTTGGGCTTAGGGTTTATGGTTTGAGGTTTAGGATTTTGTGTCTTGGGTGTAGGGTTTAGGGTTTAGGTCTTTGGGTTTACAGTTTTTGGGTTTAGTTTTTACGGATTACAGTTTAGGCTTTATAGTTTTAGGGTTTAGTGTTTAGGGTTTACGGTTTAGGGTTTATGGTGTAGGGTTTAGGGTTTGGTGTTTAGGAGTAGGGTTTAGGGTTTAGGGTTTAGGGTTTATGGTTTAGGGTTGAAGGTTTAGGTTTTAGGGTGTAGGTTTAGGGTATACGGTTTAGGGCTTAGGGTCTAGGGTGTAGGGTTTTGGGTCTAGGGTTTAGAGTTTAGAGTGCAAGATATATGGTTTAGGGTTTAGAGTCTAGGGTGTAGGGTTTAGGGTATGGGGTTAGGGTTTATGGTGTAGGGTTGAGGGTTTGGGGTTTAGGGGTAGGGTTTGTGGTTTAGCATTTGGAGTTTAGGTTTTTGGGTTTAGGGTTTTGGGGTTTAGGTTTTAGGCTTTTTGGTTTTTGGATTAATGGTTTAGGGTTTAGGGTATAGCGTTTAGAGTTTATGGTTTAGGCTTTTTGGGTTTAGGGTTTAGGT